>NC_091216.1:25664623-25709623 GCF_040958095.1 Procambarus clarkii | reverse complement strand
TGTATTGTGGCAGTGTGTGGCATAGTGTTGTTTGGGGGGTAAAGTGTTGATGTGCAACCCTGTTGACCAGTCAATCGACTTGAGAATGGTCCAGGACGGACCGAAACGTCGTCGTCCCTTCACATTCTAGTGTGTGGTCTGGTCAACATAATTTAGCCACGTTATTGTGACTCATCGCCTGCATGTGCAACCCTGTTGTGCCACAGATGCCTCAGGTCATCTGTGGCACGGTGGCCTTCTATGGTGGGAGGAGGAGTCTGGTGGTCGACTTCTTATATCCCTGTTTTACCGTCTGTTTGGGTGGCTGGACTATGTAAGGTGAGGTAAGGGTAGTTATCAGTAGGGAGCGCTGAGCCAGCACCACTATATAGCACTTGAAAGGGGGGGATATAAAGATTAGGGGGTATGACGCAGGGAAGGAATGGTGCCCAACCACCTGAACCGTGGGGGATCGAACGCTAACCTGCAACAGCCTGACTGTCGACGTATCAATTCGTGAGATAGACCCCTCACGTACCGCTGTGAGGTTCTATCTCCCTCAGTGAGGTCTATCTCCCTCAGTCCTAGATCCTAGAATCCTAGGAGGAAAGATTCGAGGTAACTACAGAAGCACCATCCTGTCCCCCGAACTCAAAGGGGCAGCTAAGAGCCTTCGTGAGAACAAGGAGATAGTCGTCAGGAGAGGTGACAAGTCGCCAATATACGTTATTCTTAAAAAAAAACGAATATCTTGCAAAAATGAACCTCACACTCTCTGACCAAACTAAATTCCAATGGGTAACGAAGGACACTACAGCCGAATTGAAAACGAAAGTAAACTAATTGGTCGAAACTGTGAACGCCAAGAAATCCGGATTCCACCTGCCAAAGGTTGTTGGGGAATACAAACCTGGGTATGCCTATAGAAATGTCAAGACCCACAAGCCTGGAAACCCACTTCGGGCAATCATCAGCCAGATACCCACACCCACGTACAGACTGGCGAAGCGACTCAACAGCTTGCTGACTCCTTACATGCCTTGTGCTTTCAGCCTGAAGTCTTCCAAGGAATTTGTCGACTTACTGCGGGGAGCACGGGCCACAGGGATAAGAGCCTCGTTGGATGTAGAGTCACTATTTACCAACGTACCTGTGGATGAAACAATCGGGATGATAGCGGACAGAGTGTATCGTGACCCAGCTTGTACTCCTCTTGATATGCCAGAAAACATATTGAGGAAACTACTCAAGCCTGCACTAAAGAGGCACCCTTCGTGATCCCAGATGGGCACATGTATAAGCAAGTAGATGGGGTCGCCATGGGTTCTCCCCTAGGTGTCCTGTTTGCGAACTTCTACATGGGTACCATCGAGCAAAAAGTCTTAGTTGACATGGACTTGAAACCCACCATATACTGCAGGTATGTTGACGACATTTTTACGCAGGTACCTGTTGCCAGATGTCTGCAGCAGCTGAAGGAGGCATTTGAGGGGAATTCTATGTTGAGTTTCACTTACGAAATGGAGAATAATGGGAAGCTGCCCTTTCTGGATACTTTCTGGATATAACAGTCACGGAAAGGAGCGGAGGCTTCCACACTTCAGACTACACTAAGGAAACAAACATAGGAATGTGCCTCAATGCCAATAGTGACTGCCCAGACAGGTACAAGAGGAGTGTTGTCAACGCTTACGTCGACCGTGCTCTCAGCCACAGCTCAGGATGGAAGCAAGTCGATGAAGAACTCTGTAGGGTAAGGCAGGTCCTAGTCAACAACGGCTTCTCTAACGATTTCGTTGAAGACATCATAAAAAGAAAGGTGAAACGCCATGCAACCTCTGAAGAGTCAACCAACACAACACTTGTACCCTCTATTAGACTATTTTACAGGAACTTCTTTTCGACGGCTAATAAAACGGAGGAAAGGGTCCTGAAAGATATTGTTAATAGGAACGTTATCCCTACAGACAAAAATCAGAAAATACAATTGATAATTTATTATAAAACCAAAAAAACGGCCAATCTACTCATGAAAAACTCTCCAGACACCAAGCAGAACGCTGTGAAGGAAACCAACGTCGTCTATGCCTTTAAATGCCCTCTTGGAGACTGTAAGGCCCAAAGAACTCATTATATAGGCAAGACAACAACGTCTCTTTCCAGGCGACTAACAATGCATAAACAACAGGGCTCCATCAAGGAACAAATAATCTCTTCTCACAACCAGACCATCACCAGAGAAAGCTTGAACAACACAGAAATCATCGATAGATACAGCGATAGCAGGCGGCTCGACATCAGCGAGGCACTACACATCAAAAAGTCAACACCAGCAATCAACAGCCAATTAATGCACAACTATATTCTACCCACTTCAAGGCGCCGTATGGGCCAATAGTTACTCTGCAGTTATTTCCATTCACATGTACCCACCTCACCCAAACCAATAAAAAGCAAGTGTTATGTCAAATGTTTCACACACAGTGTATCAAGTGTATGATAAGTGTAGTTCATAAGTGTAGTGTTAAGTGTAAAGAAGTCTTTGAGAATGTAAGAAACCCTTACGAAACGCTTCTAGGCGTCAGACCATTAATAAAAATGAATTTTGGAGAATTTATATTTTTATTACCACAGGCAGTGAAGAAAAACAAGAAATATTGAAAAAATTCGTTTTAGAATTATTAATCTTACTTTTTCAGTCATAATCAACAACATATGTTTACAAGAAAGACTACTAATAATATATATATATATATATATATATATATATATATATATATATATATATATATATATATATATATATATATATATATGAATCAAGAGGCATTAGGGTGAAAGATACTGTACCCATTTGTTTCTGCCTCGGCCGCGAATCGAACCCGGGCCCTTAGGACTATGAACCCCGAGCATTGTCCACTCAGTGGACAGTACGAAGGCCCCAATGTGTGTGTGTGTGTGTGTGTGTGTGTGTGTGTGTGCGCGTGTGTGTGTGTGTGCATGTGTTACTCTGTTGTTGACTTTGAGTGACGTTCTTATTATTGCCTTTTGCTATTATTATTTTTATCATACTTTTTACAATTGTTACTTAATTGCAATGGTGAATATAATCACAACAATACCAGCGTTGCCACGTCTTCACTCACATTGGTGATCTTCCTTACCTGAACCTGTGAGTAAGACATGTGGCACCACTGCTGCTGCTGCTGCCTGAGGCTTCAATCCCAGGTAAGATAACATGTATTAATAGACACAAATGGAGTCTAATGGACGCTACGAATTGTGTTTTGAAATGTGAAGCTTCCCTCTCTCTCTCTCTCTCTCTCTCTCTCTCTCTCTCTCTCTCTCTCTCTCTCTCTCTCTCTCTCTCTCTCTCTCTCTCTCTCTCTCTCTCTCTCTCATACACACACACACAGGGATGGACACGGCAAGAGACACACATACACAAACTCTCACACGAGGCAAATGATGCAAGCAGTAGTGAATGATGCAAACTCCTCCACACAACCACACAGGGAGCGAAATAAACATGCAACATGGGATTCACAAAGGGGACAGCTAGCCCGAGCATAAGAGTTTTAATTACTCACCGCCACTACACATTCTTCCTGCATGAGCATACACATGCAACATTTTATAGGATTCGAGCAACGGGACGATTCGACGGGCCGTGCAGTTACTCATCTGGTGCTGTGTGTGTGTGTGTGTGTGTGTGTGTGTGTGTGTGTGTGTGTGTGTGTGTGTGTGTGTGTGTGTGTGTGTGTGTGTGTATACTCACCTAGTTGTGCTTGCGGGGGTTGAGCTCTGGCTCTTTGGTCCCGCCTCTCAACCGTCAATCAACAGGTGTACAGGTTCCTGAGCCTACTGGGCTCTATCATATCTACATATGTGTGTGTGTGTGTGTGTGTGTGTGTGTGTGTGTGTGTGTGTGTGTGTGTGTGTGTGTGTGTGTGTGTGTGTGTGTGAGAACAAAGGAGAGTGGGAGCGTGGACCTCACTAGTAGACGAAGAAGGGAGAATTCTTCGTCTGCTAGACACAGATGAGAATTCTACGATAAGCCCCTGAGAATGGGGAATCCAAACGCCAGGAGCTGGAGTCTGTTTCCCCTCAAACTCAAACAAGCAGGACAAAGAGGGGAGTCAACCTGGACGCGCATACTCAACCACGCAGCCTTATCAATTCCTGTTTACCCTCTTGATTCCATGATCCCCTCTCTCTGTCACATTCCCCTTTACTGGTGTGATGCCCAATCAAAGAAAAAAATGCCAGTTTATATGGAATAATTCCCAGAGCTCTTCGTAAATCCTTTTTTACCCTCTACCAGCAATTTGTGGTTAAAAAAAAAGCACCTCCGTTCCTGGCTGTTTGTAGGGTCATAGTTCAAGGGTCATAGCTCTGAAGCCAGGGGTCAGGAATCAGAGGTGGCCATTCAATATCCTCCCCTCTATTCTGGGGCAAAAGTTTTCATTTATGGCTGCAACGTGTGGTAATCCTATTGAAGGAGAGAGAGAGAGAGAGAGAGGGAGAGAGAGAGAGAGAGAGAGAGAGAGAGAGAGAGAGAGAGAGAGAGAGAGAGAGAGAGAGAGAGAGAGAGGCAGAGAGAGAGAGAGAGAGAGAGAGAGAGAGAGAGAGAGAGAGAGAGAGAGAGAGAGAGAGAGAGAGAGAGAGAGAGAGAGAGAGAGAGAGAGAGAGAGAAGAGAGAGAGAGAGAGAGAGAGAGAGAGAGAGAGAGAGAGAGAGAGAGAGAGAGAGAGAGAGAGAGAGAGAGAGCAGAGAGAGAGAGAGAGAGAGAGGCAGAGATAGAGAGAGAGAGAGAGAGAGAGAGAGAGAGAGAGAGAGAGAGAGGCAGAGAGAGAGAGAGAGAGAGGCAGAGAGAGAGAGAGAGAGAGGCAGAGAGAGAGAGAGAGAGAGAGAGAGAGAGAGAGAGAGAGAGAGAGAGAGAGAGGAGAGAGAGAGAGAGAGAGAGAGAGAGAGAGAGAGAGAGAGAGAGAGAGAGAGAGAGGCAGAGATAGAGAGAGAGAGAGAGAGGCAGAGAGAGAGGCAGAGAGAGAGAGAGAGAGAGAGAGAGAGAGAGAGAGAGAGAGAGAGAGAGAGACAGAGAGAAAGAGAAAGAGAGAGAGAGAGAGAGAGAGAGAGAGAGAGAGAGAGAGAGCTCAGTGGTTGGCACCACACACCAGTGTCAATGCTCTTCAGTACTGATACATTTCTCGAATCATTAATCTCTCAGCAAATTATATAATTTGTTGACCATCCTCGGCTACTGTGTGATCGACAGTATGGTTTTAGAAAAGGCGGATCTGCTGCTGATCTGTTGGTAAACGTCTGCACTAAGTGGCATCTGTCACTGGATGATGAGTCCAAGATCAGCTGTGTTGTTGCTCTAGACACAGCAGGAGGCTGTGATCAGGTCTGGCTCTCTGAATTAGTAGTGAAGCTTCAAGCACTTGGCAGCCATCAGGCTCCATCTTAGAGTTAATAATAGATTATCTTCAAGAACGAACTCTTAAAGTAGTCTGCAATGAAACGGAATCCGAAAGCCACTCAATTGGGTCCAGGTTACCACAGGGCGGTGTGCTTGGCCCTCTGCTGTGGAATTATTTTAACTATTTCAACTCATTCCTGAAGTTCAAGCCTGTGTTGATGATTGCACTCTGGCCTTTACATGGAAGAAATGTCAACTGCTACAGGACTCATCAATCACGTTACACATTAGGGGCCTGATAGCTGAGTGGACAGCGTTCTGGACTCGTAATCCTAGGGCCTGGGTTCGATTCCCGGTGATGGCAGAAACAAAAATGGGCAGAGTTTCTTTCAGCCCCTATTACCTAGCAGTAAATATGTACCTGGGAGTTAGACAGCTGTTACGGGTTGCTTTCTGGGAGTGTGTGTGTGTGAAAAAAAAAAATTAGTTAGTAGCAGTTGACAGATTGACAGTTGAGAGGCGGGTCGAAAGGGCAGAGCTCATCCCACGCAACACAACTAGGTGAATAAAGCTCAGACTCCATACACAGTTTCAAATGTAGATAGAGCCCAGTAGGCTCAGGAATCCGTACTCCAGTTGATTGACAGTTTAGAGGCAGGACAAAAGAGCCGAAGCTCAACCCCCGCAAACTCAACTAGGTGAGTACACACTTTCAGTGATTTCTACCTGGGAAAGCAGATGTCAGGTCACGTTTTCGGCTGAGAAGACTCAGGCGATGATGATAACTAGCCTGCACATTGCAAATTAGACAGGCGTGCAAATGGGCGGCAAAAACCTAGCGTTCACAGATGAAATTGACATTTTGGGGAATGTCAATTTCCTAGCCCAAAAGACAGCTAGGAAACTTACAGGCCTATGGTGCAATTCATACTTTTTTGACAGCGGGGGCTGCATAACCCTATGTGAAGCACAAGAGAGAGAGAGAGAGAAGATTAAGCCACCCAATAGGTGGCACGGGCATGAATAGCCCGTAAGTGGTGGCCCTTTTGAGCCATTTCCAGTATCAATAGATGATACTGGAGATCTGTGGAGGTGCGACTGCACCCTGCGTGACGGGAGATGTCTCCCGTGTGAAGCACAAGTTCGCTCCCATCTTGAGTATGCACCACTCTCCTGGATACGAGAGAGGTGCATCAATTATCAGACCTTCATCAATCATCAGACTTTTGGTTTGCCCATCAGATTGCCCTTCATCAATCATCAGACTTTTGGACAAAGTGGAGAGCTGTGCACGAAGGCTCATCTCTGGTCTTGGCCAAGTCTGGTGAGAATTGTCTCAACATCAGAACCTGCAACACCGTCGTGACGTTGGTGGTCTTACTGTTATGTACAAGGCCAACATCCTCAAAGTTCCGCACCTGGCCCAACTCTGTGGACTACCAGTAGGTGCCACCCGTAGCCCTAGGCTCTCAACCTTCAACACTATCATGCTGGAACTGCTGGTCTCAAGAATATCACCCCATCAGCGATCATTCACTCCCAGGCTGACTGGCATCTGGAACTTGTTCACTCAACAGGTTGATACACGGGAGATCAGGTCAACTGATCACATGAAGGCTCTGGCACACAGTTGGCTACAGCCTCATCCTCTTCCTTATATGACTGTTACCTAATGAATAAAGGTTGTTCCTAATGATGCATATAATAGGCTCATGAAATAAATGGGTTAAATGAGTCTCTAGGAGCAGGCTTCAGATGAGCTGAGGTAGGATAACAGCTCTTGCTTGCAGTTTCACCAGTTAATTCAATCGACACCCCTATTGAACCCCTAGTCTTAGATTAAAGAAAAAGAGCCAGAAAGAGAGAGAGAGAGAGAGAGAGAGAGAGAGAGAGAGAGACAAAGACACAGACAGAGATACAGCACGCTATATATAGAGCTAGAGACAGAGGAAGGTAGAGCAGACACTGAACACAACAGACAGACTGACAGACAGACAGGGAACCGTCAAGTCTGGACAAATATTAATCAAGAGAATCGCGTCGTAAAATATATTTTTAGACCTCACTACCAACATAATTTTCAATGGCGGGTTTTTCCCCTAATTTATGAATGCATTTTTCTTTATCAGTAGCAAAGAGAAGAAAAAGTTTGGGAAGAAGAAAAAAGTGGGGCAATATATAATATTATTTATGTATACCTATTTATAACGGCCTTTTCATTCGATGTATATTGCCTCATACATAGATGGTTGGTCATGCATACATGCTCATTCATCTATACATACTTAGACATCAAATGGTAATTTTGTTTCCATCTGTTTGGAAACTTTCGCACTCATAATTAAATGTGTACACATGTGGATTCGTACATGGAGACGACGAGGAGTGTACATGGGTGTGGTGGGATGTGCGTACGTGCAAGCGTATGCGCATGTCTGCTGTCGTACAGCATACAGGCACGTGTATATACGTACACACATTCGTACAGTTTAGAACATACAGGCATGTGTGTACATGTGTACGTACACACAGTCGTACAACATGCAGGCAAGTGTACATACGTACACACAGTCGTACAACATGCAGGCAAGTGTACATACGTACACACAGTCGTACAACATACAGGCAAGTGTACATACGTACATACATCCGTACAGCCGTACAACATACAGGCATGTGTACATACGTACGTACACACATCCGTTCAGCCGTACAACATGCAGGCATGTGTACATACGTACACACATCCGTACAACAAACAGACAAGTATGTTGTACGAGCGTGCACGTGTACAGTATTACACCCCTTCATACAGACATCATATCTCTCGTAACTTCACTGATATCATCGAAATAGAGAAGATAAAAAAAAAGATATATGTGAATTTTTTTTTCACCAGCCACGGAATATCCTTTCATAAACCGGACACTGTAGGAACTTTTTAGTATATACTCGCGG
Source organism: Procambarus clarkii (assembly GCF_040958095.1). Lineage (NCBI taxonomy): Eukaryota > Metazoa > Arthropoda > Malacostraca > Decapoda > Cambaridae > Procambarus > Procambarus clarkii. Next base: position 25,701,265 of record NC_091216.1, on the reverse strand, counting down.
ACAGAAATTGGTGAACAGATGTGTTACTGAGTGCAACAGAGTATCGTATATATGTGTTTCCATCAACGGCAGGTGTGGAGGAGCAGGTGTAGGCCTATATGCCCCAAGTTTCAGGGGCCAGATTCACGAAGCAGTTCCGGAAGTACTTACGAACGTGTACATCTTTCCTCAATCTTTGACGGCTTTGGTTACATTTATTAAACAGTTTACAAGCATGAAAACTTGCCAATCAACTGTTGTTATTGTTATAAACATCCTCCTGGTGCTTCGCAACTCATTAACTGTTTAATAATTGTAAACAAAGCCGCCAAAGATAGAGAAAGAATGTACAGGTTAGTAAGTGCTTGCGTAACTGCTTCGTTACCCTGGCCCCGAGATGCCTGCCTGCAGCTAAATGTTAAAATAAAATACATGCTATAGATCGTGATGTATCCCAGGCAGTAGGATCAGATACAGCTCATAAAACTGTATCTCAAGCGAAGCAACTCAGGGCCCAAGCGAGCCACTGGCGGGAACATGAAACTCTTTTAAATAAAAGAAGGTAGTTACATCTGCTGACCAAACCGCACATCATAAAGTGAAGAGACGACGGCGACGTTTCGGTCCATCCTGGACCATTATTAAGTCGTGTAGTGGACTGAAACGTCGTCGTTTCTTCACTTTCTAATGCATGGTTTGATGATGATATCTTCAGCCACGTTATTGTGACTCATCGTCTGCTCAAGGGAGCTGTCTGACAGCTGAGACACGTCAATATTGCATAGATAAAAAACACTGAACAGTCAGCCTTTATCAGTGACAAGAATCTCCTACAAGTTATAATAATTATCTGTAGGAGACAAATCGAAAATACTCAAAGGAGGAAGTTTGTCCAAGCGCCAGCAATAGTTCAGCGGAAGGAACTCTTTACTTGCCAAAGTGTATGTAATTATACGTTAAGGTGACGGTAGTTAAGTAAGAAAGAGGAGGACGGGTTGCCTACATTGTTCTGGAGTCTCACAAGGCCTTTGACACTGTGCCTTCGAATCCCGAAAAATACTAAACGGTTTGGCCACAGGAAGGTGCAGGACGTTACGAAGCTGGAGAACCAAAATGGGCCAAATAAATGGAAGGAAGCACTTAAGTGTAAGAATGCTCGTCCTGGTATGCACGTATAGGTGAGCGCACACACACACACACACACACACACACACACACACACACACACACACACACACACACACACACACACACACACACACACACCTACACACACACACACATACACACACACACACACACACACACACACACACACACACACACACACACACACACACACACACACACACACACACACACACACACCTACACACACACACACACACACACACACCTACACACACACACACACATACACACACACACACACACACACACACACACACACACACACACACACACACACACACACACACACACACACCTCATTATTATTATTATTATTATTATTATTATTATGAGGTTATTCCTGCCTGGTGGAGTTGTGTGCCCAAGTTAGGTCATTTGGAGTAGTAATGATGGTGGTCGCATTGGACGGAGCTGGGCTTTGTGTTCCTTCAGGAAATATCCCTCCTTGGCAAGTTGGGAAGTCGGATAAGGAGAGAGAGAGAGAGAGAGAGAGAGAGAGAGAGAGAGAGAGAGAGAGAGAGAGAGAGAGAGAGAGAGAGAGAGAGAGAGAGAAAGAGAGACAGACAGAAAAAAATTCTAATTCCCTTCCAAAAATCCCAAGCAAACCCATCCACAACACTATTCCCCACTGAAGGGAAATAGAATTCACCATTTCACTTTGCATCAGCTCTACTGACTTGTTTTGGTCCAGGAGAAGCCGCACGGAACCCCTCCATCCCCCGCCCCCACCCCCTCACGCAAACCCAATCACAGACACATCACTCTATTGCTAACACACACCAATACTTCCCCCCTTACCTCTTGTCCCTACCCACTAATTCCCTCTAGCCTAGAGCCTACACCAGTGTCCACAATCATTTGTGATTACTAATATATATATATATATATATATATATATATATATATATATATATATATATATATATATATATATATATATATAACATATATATGAGGGTTCGATTATTATAGATTCCTCTGGAGGCAGATGTACACCCCCCTCCCCTCCCTCTATACAGGTAAGGAGGTATATACATACACACATCCTATGTGTTCGTGTGCAGGTATACACGTCCTCTTATACTTGTATGCAGGTATACACGTCCTCTTATACTTGTATGCAGGTATACATAGCCTCCATATTCGCAAGCAGGTACACGTAATCTCAGAAGTTGCAGTCACGTGCCTTATCTCAGCAGAAGCAGACACGCTGCTCTTATTGCTAGCAAGCAAATACAAAGTTGCTCCCTCTCGGAGAAGGTTCAAAGGTTCACATGTATGCCACCAGACTGGTACCAGAGCTGAGGGGTATGAACTACGACGAAAGACTAGGACAACTTAACCTCACGTCGCTGCAAGACAGACAAGTTAGGGGAGACATGATCACGACATACAAAATTCTTAGGGGAATTGGTTAGGGCAGATAAAGACAGATTATTTAACACAGGGGGCATACGTACAATGGGGGATACAGGTGGAAACTTAGTACCTAGAATGCGCCATAGAGACGTTAGAATAAACTTTGTCAATGTCAAAGTAACTAATGGAATGCATTAGGCAGTAATGTGGTGAGGTTATCTTGAGGTTATCTTGAGATGATTTCGGGGCTTTTTAGTGTCCCCGCGGCCCGGTCCTCGACCAGGCCTCCACCCCCAGGAAGCAGCCCGTGACAGCTGACTAACACCCAGGTACCTGTTTTACTGCTAGGTAACAGGGGCATAGGGTGAAAGAAACTCTGCCCATTGTTTCACGCCGGCGCCTGGGATCGAACCCAGGACCACAGGATCACAAGTACAGCGTGCTGTCCGCTCGGCCGACCGGCTCCTGCCGGTGAAGGCAGACTCCATACACAGTTTCCAATGTATTTGTGATAGAGCCCAGCAGGCTCAGGAATCTGTACACCAGTTGAGTGACGGTTGAGAGGCGGGACCAAAAAGCCGAAACTCAACCCTCCCCCAAGCACAACAAGGTGAATTAGGTGAGTACATAGACACACCTCTACCAAGGGAACTCACAGCTACCCCTCTGTGTTTACACTCTGAAACATATACTTCTTTCCTTGTAACTACAAGCACCCCCCCCCTCCCATCCCCCTTCCATCACAGACACACAAACACACCTTTCCCTTCGCAGTGAAACAGGTGCCTGTCTGCTTGGATGAGACTTGGCCGGTTCTGACCCGCTTGCCTATTCCCTCTCAAGCAGACAAATACACCCAATCTGCCCTGGCAAGATGAGAGACATATACACCCTCCACTCTTGCAAGAACATACCCCCCTACATGTCATGCAAAGTACAAGAACCTGCAACATTCCGGCCCCCCCAAAAATTTCCTTGATGTCTGCTCCCTGCTTTTCCCAGGACGACCTGAGGCTTCTCTGCATGTAAATGTCTCGACACACACAGCAGGAGGAAGCAGGCGCGGAAGGCCGTTCCTCCTGCCCAACATCATCCTGTGAAAAGAAAAACTTCCCAGATGTTGCCATCGCGTGGACTTTGTTTTATATTATTCAGCAGGTGTCTGTTTATATCTTTAATTACCTGCTTATTTGGTAATTATTATTTTGACTTATGTATGTATATATATATATATATATATATATATATATATATATATATATATATATATATATATATATATATATATATATATATATACTATATATATATATATATATATGTCATATATATATATAAGTCAAAATAATATATATATATATAAGTCAAAATATATATATATATATATATATATATATATATATATATATATATATATATATATATATATATATATATACATATATATATATATATATATATACATATATATATATATATATATATATATATATATATATATATATATATATATATATATATATATATATATATATATGTTGACTACCTGTGGGTAAGCCCGAGTGAGCCCCCCCAGAGACCCCGTTCACCAATACAACCCCCCTCCCCTCCCCCCCCCCGCCCCCCCCCCCCCCCCCACAATTCCTCTCATGGCGAGGCAAATATTTGGAAGGCGGCGCGAGGCTCCGTCAGGGATTTGCATGTCTTTAGGAACAGGTTTTATTTGGTGTTGTGGTGCGGGGGAGTCGAAGCCGGACGTGAGGTGTGTGGACTTGGGGGAGGGCGTGTGACCCGCTCAGCCAAGGTGGCCTCGTTGTCGATTTTTTTTTTTGTTTTTTTTACTTTTATTGTCTTTTTCTTGTTCCTTAATAATTTTTCATGTCATTTGTGACATATATATATATATATATATATATATATATATATATATATATATATATATATATATATATATATATATATATATATATATATATATATATATATATATATATATGACAGTGTCAGACCACGAAACAGGAATTTCCGTAAGTACTTTCGTATTTAATAATACATCTTCAGAAGGAAATGTCTCCATCTTCATTTCCTTCTGAAGATGTATTATTAAATACGAAAGTACTTAAGGAAATTCCTGTTTCAATTCTTCCCTCGTGGTCTGACACTGTCATATTTTTCATCACGTGTTAATTTTCGTGATTTACACACACATATAGATATATATAGATATAGCAGGGGCTATATATCCATATAGTCCTGCTTCACACAGCAGAGCCCTGCAACATATTCCAAAGTATAGCTTCATATGGTACTACTAAATAAACATTAGTTTTGAAACACGACAGTAGTTGAGTATACCCACAGACCAGTATGTGGTATACTCTGTGTTCACCCACATGCCTGTGTCTCTTGTGTATACCCACATGCCTGTGTCTCTTGTGTATACCCACATTCCTACATATCTCCGTGGCTACCTACATACCTGCCTATCTCCGTGGCTACCCACATACCTACATACCTCCGTGGCTACCCACATACCTGCCTATCTCCGTGGCTACCCACATACCTACATACCTCTGTGGCTACCCACATACCTACATACCTCCGTGGCTACCCACATACCTGCCTATCTCCGTGGCTACCCACATACCTACATACCTCTGTGGCTACCCACATACCTACATACCTCCGTGGCGACCCATATATCAACTACAAGCTCCGGTTTACACAGGTACCACTGGTATTCTGTCATTGATTTACTGTCCTGTCGATTCCCTCCAATTGCATTTACACTTTTGTTTACAAATTTCACGTTCCGTTGCTTTAGCCTCAAATTGAATTAAATCCATTTCACACAGATCCATTGGGTATTGGAGTTGGGTTTTAGGTATTCAGAGCGAGCTGCGTGAGAGGGAATGGTTGTATATTATGTGTTTGGTGTCTTTGTTCATTATTCTATCTACGGGCTCACCATAGCCCGTGCTACTTGGAACTTTGTTCCAGGTAGCGAATCTTTAACAACAACAATGATTTTTCTAGTAATGGGACAGGTGAACACCGTAGGTAGCTGTATTGGTTTAATAATGCTATAAACTATCTGTGCATGGCATCTTATTTACTTGGATCATCCGAGACTCGAACTCGGGCCTGGAAACTGCAATTCTGTTGTGCTACCAACCAGGCCATGGATGCTCACAGTATTTCAAGGTTATTTCACGCATGTGTTACTGAGGAGGAATATGGTGAGTGGGGCGTGTGTGAGAGTGGTTGGTGCGGGTGTAGATAGAGGTTATCTTGAGGTTATCTTGAGATGATTTCGGGGCTTTAGAGTCCCCGCGGCCCGGTCCTCGACCAGGCCTCCACCCCCAGGAAGCAGCCCGTGACAGCTGACTAACACCCAGGTACCTATTTTACTGCTAGGTAACAGGGGCTTAGGGTGAAAGAAACTCTTCCCATTGTTTCTCGCCGGCGCTCGGGATCGAACCCGGGACCACAAGATCACAAGTCCAGCGTGCTGTCCGCTCGGCCGACCGGCTCCCTTAATGGATGGGCCCCGTTCATGGGGACATTGGAATAAGAGAAACTGCAGAATAAGACCTATTGTTGCACGCGAGGCTCTTCTTGTGTATGTCCGCCCAGTCGAAGGTGTCTGACCTTCAACGGAAACACTCCGGAGACTCCACCTCTTGTAATATTACCCGGTAATTTGTACTTTGAATCAACTACCCTGTCTCCCTATCCAAATATCCCCAGAACGTCGTCTGTCCAGTAATAGCTGTTCCATTGTTTGTTGCCCCTGTTCGGCCAGGGGCATAACTGGCCGACCCCTCACAGTGTTCAAGAGAGAACTGGATAAGCACCTCCAAAGGATACCTGATCAACCAGGCTGTGACTCATACGTCAGGCTGCGAGCAGCCGCGTCCAACAGCCTGGTTGATCAGTCCGGCAACCAGGAGGCCTGGTTGACGACCGGGCCGCGATGACGCTAAGCCCTGGAAGTACCTCAAGGTAACCTCAAGGTGGTAGACTTGACCACGTGAGCGTAGTGAAGGAGTAAGGAGACGACTCCAATATCTCACACTCGCGCTTCACTCTTACTTGACGGCCAAGAACATGTCTCAAACCGGACAAAGTCGCGTGTCATCACTGACGGATTTCTGCCAATATGAATCATGACGAATTTGACAGAGGACAAGAGAGTGGTTGTCAAGAGCATGCATCCCCCCATTGACGTCTGGCAGCATGAAAGGTGGCCTGACAGCTGGCGCAACTCAGTGCTCGTACGTCATAAACCTGGTAGACTCTTGGCGGTCGACGACCCTCCACCTGTGAGAGAGAGAGCCTCGGCCCTCGCTGACGGCTCGGGAGCGCCCCGCCACTGGCCGAGCTCTGTCAAGTCTTCAGGCAAACACATTTCCCAAATTGGGTCGAGATGTAAATCGAGTCACGAAGCTCACACGAGATCTCGAAGCAGAGTGAGCGCCGTCTCCGTCACTCCGGTTAATCAGCGATGCTCCGTCACTATCCTGTGCAGCTCCTGATTGGTTGAACATCTGACTCGCTGCCAATCACATTGTGCCGTCCGCTAACTGTATACATCAAGTGAGAGTCGTACCTGGAAGGTAGACGGGCGCCTTGGTTTATGTTAAAATTATATTATTTGATAAATATGAGAGTGAATGACACCGCCGCTCATAAACCTAATTTATGAGTTCTTATTGGTTGCAACCACTCCACCCCCCACACCACCAACCACTCCACCAACCACACCACCAACCACACCACCCCCCACACCACCAACCACACCACCAACCACACCACCAACCACTCCACCCCCCACACCACCCCCCACACCACCAACCACACCACCAACCACTCCACCCCCCACACCACCAACCACTGCACCTCCCACACCACCAACCACTCCACCCCCCACACCACCAACCACTCCACCTCCCACACCACCAACCACTCCACCCCCCACACCACCAACCACACCACCAACCACTCCACCCCCCACACCACCAACCACTCCACCTCCCACACCACCAACCACTCCACCCCCCACACTACCAACCACCCCACCCCCCACACCACCAACCACTCCACCCCCCACACCACCAACCACTCCACCCCCACACCACCAACCACACCACCAACCACACCACCAACCACACCACCAACCACTCCACCCCCCACACCACCAACCACACCACCAACCACACCACCAACCACACCACCCCCCACACCACCAACCACTCCACCCCCCACACCACCAACCACTCCACCTCCCACACCACCAACCACTCCACCCCCACACCACCAACCACACCACCAACCACACCACCAACCACTCCACCCCCCACACCACCAACCACTCCACCCCCCACACCACCAACCACTCCATCTCCCACACCACCAACCACACCAGCAACCACACCACCAACCACACCACCAACCACACCACCAACCACTCCACCCCCCACACCACCAACCACTCCACCCCCCACACCACCAACCACTCCATCTCCCACACCACCAACCACACCAGCAACCACACCACCAACCACACCACCAACCACTCCACCTCCCACACCACCAACCACTCCACCCCCCACACCACCAACCACACCACCAACCACACCACCAACCACTCCACCCCCCACACCACCAACCACTCCACCCCCCACACCACCAACCACACCACCAACCACACCACCAACCACTCCACCCCCCACACCACCAACCACTCCACCCCCCACACCACCAACCACACCACCAACCACTCCACCCCCCACACCACAATCCACACCACCAACCACACCACCAACCACTCCACCCCCCACACCACCAACCACTCCACCCCCCACACCACAAACCACACCACCAACCACACCACCAACCACTCCACCTCCTACACCACCAACCACACCACCAACCACACCACCAACCACTCCACCTCCTACATCACCAACCACTCCATCTCCCACACCACCAACCACTCCACCAACCACACCACCAACCACACCACCAACCACACCACCAACCACTCCACCAACCACACCACCAACCACACCACCAACCACACCACCAACCACTCCACCTCCCACATCACCAACCACTCCATCTCCCACACCACCAACCACACCACCAACCACTCCACCAACCACACCACCAACCACACCACCAACCACACCACCAACCACACCACCAACCACTCCACCAACCACACCACCAACCACTCCACCTCCCACACCACCAACCACACCACCAACCACACCACCAACCACTCCCACTCTACAGTATTCCGTTCCATGACTCAATTACACGATTAAATATATAATGTTAAATAAATGCTTTTTAAGAAGCCTCGCTCAAATTCCCGAGTACGCGATCGCTGTCGCCTGGGGGCTGAGGATTAACCAGTCATTTCAAAGCACTCAGGTCCTCGAAATCTGATTGGCTGGTTGAGCTAGTCGCTGGTCCTAGATGAGGTAACGATAGGGTCCCGTGTTTACATTGTCCAGCGAGTGACCAATGTGGAGAGTTGGGCCCATGTTTGGTTACGGCCCGTGTCGTGTAGCTAGTCTGGTCGTGCTATGTAGAGTAGTTAGGGGAAGGGATGGGAGGCAGGATAGAGGGATGGGGAGGCAGGATAGAGGGATGGGGAGGCAGGATAGAGGGATGGGGTCTACCCATGCCTTCAACTTCTTCACAAACATCAATTGAACGGTTATGACACCTCTATCCAATGGGTCCCAGCACATTGTGGTATTCTCCATAATGAACTTGTAGACCAACTAGCCAAAGCGATGCACGACACGCCTCACCTCACCCGTCATCCAATTCCCCATGTTGCATGTAAAGGAGCCTTCAAAGATACCATCTCCCAGGATTTTGCAACAAACTGGAAAACGTTATGCTCACCTTTGCACTATGGGTCCATTAAAAAGAAATGGGAAACTTGGAAACATGTCCGATATAAAAGCAGAGAAATTGATGTAACGATGACCAGATTAAGGCTGGGACACACCAAACTAGCAGCACACAGCTCTAAGTACAGAACAGACATCAACGAACTCTGTACTCACTGTCAGGTGCCTGAAACAGTCGAACACTATCTCCTGCACTGCTTCCGACATTATAGTGCCAGAGTAAATTTCAAACAAGTCTTTATCGCACTTAAAATACCCTTTACCATCGAGCATATATTAGGAGGCGGCGACCACTCGTCACAAGAAAAATACCAAATAGTCAAAGCACTGGCTAAATATCTCCAATCGACCAACAAATTGGGTCACATCTGACCCGCGCCACATGTATACCTGGCGCCACCAACAGCTAAACACAGAAAACAACTGCCTCGTCACAGCACCAAGGATCAGCTGACGCCATAAACACAACACACCGCCCTACGGTGCCGCAAGTCTCCCTCTAACACACACCTCTGTTGTAGTCGCCGCTCCTCTGTCTACACCACAACGCAACAAGCACTTTTGAAACTCTTATCATCTTCAACATAAACGCCTCTACCAACATCTGTACTGGTGCAGTCATCGGGAGGACAAACCCTTCATGCAAACTGCACCTACTATCAAGAAGAAGAAGAAGAGGGATGGGGAGGCAGGATAGAGGGATGGGGAGGTAGGATAGAGTGATGGGGAAGCAGGATAGAGGGATGGGGAGGCAGGATAGAGGGATGGGAAGGCAGGATAGAGGGATGGGAAGGCAGGATAGAGGGATGGGGAGGCAGGATAGAGGGATGGGGAGGCAGGATAGAGGGATGGGGAGGCAGGATAGAGGGATGGGGAGGCAGGATAGAGGGATGGGGAGGCAGGATAGAGGGATGGGGAGGCAGGATAGAGGGCTCACAGCCGCCCTCTAACACACTCTCCAATACACTCAGCTCAATACACATACTTGACCTTTCAGTACTTCCCCCGTGAGTGTGTGTGTAGGTGTATTGAAACGGTGTATGACGCAAGAGAATGTATAGCGTGTGGGAGGTGTGTGTGTGTGTGTGTGTGTGTGTGTGTGTGTGTGTGTGTGTGTGTGTGTGTGTGTGTGTGTGTGTGTGTGTGTGTGTGTGTGTGCGTGTGTGTGACTTGATATATCGTATAACGCTTTGAAACTATATATGTGTGTGTGTGTGTGTGTGTACTCACCTAGTTGTACTTACGGGGGTTGAGCTCTGGCTCTTTGGTCTCGCCTCTCAACTGTCAATCAACTGTAACTACTAAGTAATTTTTTTTCTCCACACACACACACACACAGATTGCAGCTCCGTATCAGCTGTCTAACTCCCAGGTACCTATTTACTGCTAGGTAACAGGGGCATCAGGGTGAAAGAAACTTTGGCCATTTGTTTCTGCCTGGTCCGGGAATCGAACCCGGGCCACAGAATTACGAGTCCTGCGCGCTGTCCACTCAGCTACCAGAACCCCAGCTACACACACACACACACACACACACACACACACACACACACACACACACACACACACACACACACGTTCACACACACACACACACACACACACACACACACACACACACACACACACACACACACACACACATAAGAGAACTTATGTGTGCGTCTTCTCCGACATAAGAGAAATCGGTTTTGAGGACCCAGTAGGAATGAGCGACCACAGTGTACTGGTGTTTGAGTACTTGATTGAAGAAGGGTTATTGAACTCGAGGAGGGATACCGAAACCAAAAGGTTAGCATACCGAAAGGGAAACTATGAGGGGATAAGAAAATTCCTAACAGATATAGCATGGGAAACAGAGCTCAGGGGAAAGACGGCCCAAGATATGATGGATTACATCACGCAGAAGTGCAAGGACGCAGCAAACAAGTTTGTCCCAGTCCAAAAGGAAAACAGAGAAATGAAGATGAGAAACCCATGGTTTAATCAAAGATGTAGGCTAGCTAAGCAGCAAAGTAAAAGGGCATGGAGAAACTATAGGAATAACAGGACACTGGAGAGCAGAGAAAGATACCAGAATGCCAGGAATGAATATGTCAGGATGAGAAGAGAGGCAGAAAGACAATACGAAAATGACATCGCAAGCAAGGCAAAGACTCAGCCTAAATTGTTGCATAGCCACATTAGGAGAAAAACAACAGTAAAGGAACAGGTTATGAGATTAAGGATAGGGGCGGAAGGATTCACTACAAATGACAAGGAAGTGTGTGAGGAATTGAATAAGAAATTCCAGGAGGTCTTCACCTTAGAACAAGGAGAAATTCCAGAGGTAAGTGAGGGAATAGCTAACCAGGAACCACTGGAAGAGTTTGAGATTACCAGTGGGGAAGTAAGGAAGTGTTTACTAGAGTTGGACGTGACGAAGGCTATAGGCCCAGATGGAATCTCCCCTTGGGTTCTAAAGGAAGGAGCAAGAGAACTGAGCCTACCACTCTCCATAGTGTATAACAAATCACTGGCAACAGGGGAACTGCCAGATATTTGGAAAGCAGCTAACGTAGTCCCGATATACAAGAAAGGGGATAGACAGGAGGCACTGAACTACAGACCAGTGTCCCTAACCTGCATACCATGCAAGCTGATGGAGAAGATTGTGCGAAAAAAACTAGTGGAGCATCTGGAGCGAAGGAACTTTGTAACACAGCATCAACATGGGTTCAGGGATGGCAGGTCCTGCCTCACAGGGTTACTTGAATTCTACGACCAGGCAACAAAAATAAGGCAAGAAAGAGAAGGGTGGGCAGACTGCATATTTTTGGATTGTCAGAAAGCCTTTGATACAGTACCACACAAGAGGCTAGTGCGAAAGTTGGAGATGCAGGCTGGAGTGAGAGGGAAGGTACTCCGGTGGATAGAGGAATACCTAAGCAACAGGAGACAACGAGTCTGTGTGAGGGGTGAGGCCTCAGATTGGCGAGACGTCACAAGTGGAGTCCCGCAGGGGTCAGTCCTTGGACCTATACTGTTTCTGGTATATGTAAATGATCTCCCAGAGGGTATAGATTCGTTCCTCTCAATGTTTGCCGACGATGCAAAAATTATGAGGAGGATTGAAACAGAGGATGATAGTAGGAGGCTACAAGATGACCTGGATAGACTGAGTGAATGGTCCAACAAATGGCTGTTGAAGTTCAACCCGAGTAAATGCAAAGTAATGAAACTAGGCAGTGGAAACAGGAGGCCAGGCACAGGATACAGAATAGGAGATGAAGTACTTAATGAAACAGACAGAGAGAAAGATCTAGGAGTTGATATCACACCAAACCTGTCTCCTGAAGCCCACATAAAGAGAATAACGTCTGCGGCATATGCGAGGCTGGCTAACATCAGAACGGCGTTCAGGAACCTGTGTAAGGAATCATTCAGAATCTTGTATACCACATATGTAAGACCAATCCTGGAGTATGCGGCCCCAGCATGGAGCCCGTACCTTGTCAAGCACAAGACGAAGCTGGAAAAAGTCCAAAGGTATGCTACTAGATTAGTCCCAGAACTAAGAGGCATGAGTTATGAGGAAAGGCTGCGAGAAATGCACCTCACGACACTGGAAGACAGAAGAGTAAGGGGGGACATGATCACAACCTACAAAATCCTCAGGGGAATCGACCGGGTAAACAAGGATGAACTATTCAACACTGGTGGGACGCGAACAAGGGGACACAGGTGGAAGCTGAGTACCCAAATGAGCCACAGAGACGTTAGAAAGAACTTTTTCAGTGTCAGAGTAGTTAGTAAATGGAATGCATTAGGAAGTGATGTGGTGGAGGCTGACTCCATACACAGTTTCAAATGTAGATATGATAGAGCCCAATAGGCTCAGGAATCTGTACACCAGTTGATTGACGGTTGAGAGGCGGGACCAAAGAGCCAGAGCTCAACCCCCGCAAGCACAATTAGGTGAGTACACACACACACAGACACAGACAGGGGAGATTCCATCTGGACCTATAGCCTTTGGATGTGACAAAGGCTATAGGTCCAGATGGAATCTCCCCTTGGATACTAAAGGAAGGAGCAGAAGAACTGTGCCTCCCGCTCTCCATGGTGTATAACAAATCACTGGCAACAGGGGAACTGCCAGAAATTTGGAAAGCAGCTAACGTAGTCCCGATATACAAGAAAGGGGATAGACAGGAGGCACTGAATTACAGACCAGTGTCCCTAACCTGCATACCATGCAAGTTGATGGAGAAGATTGTGCGAAGAAAGCTAGTGGAACATCTGGAGCGAAAGAACTTTGTAACACAGCATCAACATAGATTCAGGGATGGCAGGTCCTGCCTCACAGGGTTACTTGAATTCTACGACCAGGCAACAAAAATAAGGCAAGAAAGAGAAGGGTGGGCAGACTGCATATTTTTGGATTGTCAGAAAGCCTTTGACACAGTGCCACACAAGAGGCTAGTGAAAAAACTGGAGATGCAGGCTGGAGTGAAAGGGAAGGTACTCCGTTGGATACAGGAGTACCTAAGTAACAGGAGACAACGAGTCAGTGTGAGGGGTGAGGTCTCAGATTGGCGAGACGTTACGAGTGGAGTACCGCAGGGGTCAGTCCTTGGACCTATACTGTTTCTGATATATGTAAATGATCTTCCAGAGGGTATAGAATCGTTTCTCTCAATGTTTGCCGATGATGCAAAAATTATGAGGAGGATTGAAACTGAGGACGAGAGTAGGAGGCTACACGATGACCTAGACAGACTGAGTGAATGGTCCAACAAATGGCTGTTGAAGTTCAACCCGAGTAAATGCAAAGTAATGAAACTAGGTGGTGGAAATAGGAGGCCAAACACAGGATACAGAATAGGAGATGAAGTACTTAATGAAACGAACAGAGAGAAAGATCTAGGAGTTGATATCACACCAAACCTGTCTCCTGAAGCCCACATAAAAAGAATAACGTCTGCGGCATATGCGAGGCTGGCTAACATCAGAACAGCGTTCAGGAACCTGTGTAAGGAATCATTCAGAATCTTGTACACCACATATGTAAGACCAATCCTGGAGTATGCGGCCCCAGCATGGAGCCCGTACCTTGTCAAGCACAAGACGAAGCTGGAAAAAGTCCAAAGGTATGCCACTAGACTAGTCCCAGAACTAAGAGGCATGAGTTACGAGGAAAGGCTGCGAGAAATGCACCTTACGACACTGGAAGACAGAAGAGTAAGGGGGGACATGATCACAACCTACAAAATCCTCAGAGGAATCGACCGGGTAAACAAGGATAAACTATTCAACACTGGTGGGACGCGAACAAGGGGACACAGGTGGAAACTGAGTACTCACATGAGCCACAGAGACGTTAGAAGGAACTTTTTCAGTGTCAGAGTAGTTAACGGATGGAATGCATTAGGAAGTGATGTGGTGGAGGCTGACTCCATACACAGTTTTAAATGTAGATATGATAGAGCCCAGTAGGCTCAGGAATCTGTACACCAGTTGATTGACAGTTGAGAGGCGGGACCAAAGAGCCAAAGCTCAACCCCCGCAAGCACAAATAGGTGAGTACAAATAGGTGAGTACACACACACACACACACACACACACACACACACACACACACGCGCGCGCGCGCCCAGCATATATCTACATTAAGCACATTTTTTGTATATTTATTTGAGATTTTGTTACAAATAATTTTTCATAAACATTTAAATTTTTCTTGATTCCAGTAACAGAATTTCATCAACATTCTTAATATATATTTTTCCTTTCAATTACAAGGTGACGTAGAGTTTACGATTACAATCTTACAGATAGTTTACATTTGTTTCGATCTTGGTCAAAATGAGGTGCACACTCGCAGGTATACACAGAGCCGAGCCTAATCCGAGCAGTGGGAGCGGAGCCTAATTCGAGCAGCGGGATTCGAGCGTAATCCGAGCAGTGGTAACATCACATACCTTGACAGCCAAGCACCAGCCGCTGATTAATCAGGTGGCAAGGCTGCCAATTCTAGAATTAGCCTCTGCTGGCTGATGGATTACTGCTCGGAGATTGAGAGAGAGAGAGAGAGAGAGAGAGAGAGAGAGAGAGAGAGAGAGAGGAGAGAGAGAGAGAGACGGAGAATGGGGAGAGAAACTAAGGGAGTCGAGAAAGAGAGAGTGGGAGGGAGAGAGAGGAAGAAAGAGGGAGACAGAGAGAGAGAGAATGAGGGAGACAGAGAGACAGAGAGAGAGAGAATGAGAGAGAGAGAGAGAGAGAGAGAGAGAGAGAGAGAGAGAGAGAGAGAGAGAGAGAGAGAGAGAGAGAGAGAGAGACAGACAGACAGACAGACAGACAGACAGACAGAGAACTCTAACAACCTTACCCACCATAACCATCAAACACAACCCGGGTG
The DNA here is from genome assembly GCF_040958095.1 of Procambarus clarkii. NCBI lineage: Eukaryota > Metazoa > Arthropoda > Malacostraca > Decapoda > Cambaridae > Procambarus > Procambarus clarkii. Next base: position 25,685,404 of record NC_091216.1, on the reverse strand, counting down.
TTGTGTATATTATAACTCCCCCGCGTCACGCGGCTTGACAAGAGCAACGGTCAAAACGTATTTCCGTCTCCCGGAGTCAAATTAATTGACACGTTTGATGTGGGTGGGAGAGTGTGTTGACGTGGGTGTACCAGCCACAAGGGTGTGAGTGACGCCAACCAGGCGTTGAGTGCCGCCCTTCTCCACACCCGCCAATATTATAAGGCATTATAATACCTCCTTGTCAAGCTCAAGGGCAAAAAAAAAATCCCTTTCCGCTCATTGAAAGCGAAATTTGACGGAATTTACGTGTAGGTGATGGGATATAGCTTCAGGTTTGGTATGGTTGGTATCAGGTGTGGGAGTGTTGGTATCCAACCCGTTCTCGCACTTGCTTTAGGCAATATTGGCTTATTTAATAAGTCCTTATTTTAATAAGTGCCGTTGATAGGTTAAGTAATAATTGTAAATAAGAAGCAATAAGATGCTTATCTTAACATACTAAGAAGGTTAGGTGAAGTCGGTGTTGTCTATGAAGCTTTTCAAGGTAAACTAAAATATTTACAATCAATCAGTATGTCACATATTCACTTATTAAATAAGCCAATATTGACTATAAGCAAGTGCGAGAACGGGTTGTCAGGTGTGGGAGTGTTGGTATCAGGATTCGCTGCCTCATCCCACCGTTCTGTCTGGCTCATCAATGCACCGGATCTCTTAACAGGATATATATTTATTTTTATTTGTTATCATTTATTTTTCACATGTAAGAAATTTAAATTATCTCATGTAAATTAATATCGATTTATTGTATGTTTTTGTCCATAGCCGTAAGTGAGGCACGGGGTTAGAAGTGTGTAAAAGTGTGTGTGAAGTTTTGAAAGTACTCAGTTATGTGGAATGTGTAAATAACATTGTAGTGGTAAGACACTCGCCTGGCGTTCCGCGAGCGCTATGTCATGGGTTCGTATCCTGGCCGGGGAGGATTTACTGGGCGCAATTCCTTAACTGTAGCCTCTGTTTAACTCAACAGTAAAATGTGTACTTGGATGAAAAAACGATTCTTCGCGGCAGGGGATCGTATTCCAGGGACCATAGGATTAAGGACTTGCCCGAAACGCTACGCGTACTAGTGGCTGTACAAGAATGTAACAACTCTTGTATATATCTCAAAAAAAAAAAAAAAAAAAAAAAAAAAAAAAAAAAAAAAAAAAAACATATAATTACACAAAGTAGGGATTGGCTTGATGGAATGAATTCGTCCTTTTCGTTGGCCTCGGCTTCGGCCACACTTTTCACGAAACAATTATGTAAACTATATTTTTACTCTTGAACAGTACAAACAAATATATTTTTTTGTTATTCAACTAAAAAAAAAAAATTATAATTAAAATACCTCAAATATTTATTACCAGCATTTTTTTGTTCTAATACTGAATTGATTTTTGTTTACATAAATTTGTATGACATACAAATTGTACACAAAATTTATACTAAAAGTTGTCTCTGGAAGTTGGGGAATATGGTGACTACATCGCCGCGTCCAGTTGGAAGATTTATATTTTAGGTTTTGTGCGTCTGTCAATGGGGCAAAAGCTGTGTGAAATATTTCTGTCTTTTGTCATGCAGTCAAGCGCATGACGCGTTGACGACATCCCTGGCGTCCCTCTCACAGCTGTGGCACCTGGCACCCTTGACACCTGCGCCTGGCACCCTTGACACCTGCGTCAGGCACCCCCCCCCCCCGGTTACATATAGCACATATAGTTTGAAAACAATTACAATATATATATATATATATATATATATATATATATATATATATATATATATATATATATATATATATATATATATATATTTATAAATTAGAATGTGTTATTGAAAACTCACACCCCAGAAGTGACTCGAACCCATACTGCCAGGAGCAACGCAACTGGTGTGTACAGGACACCTTAATCCACTCGACCATCACGACCGGTCAAAAGCTGATGGTAGCCGAGGCTATTTTGCCCATCAGCCCGCCGGCACTCTGATGGTAATCTTGGGCATAGTATTTTATGGTCGAGTGGATTAATGTGTCCTGTACACACCAGTTGCATTGTTCCTGGCAGTATGTGTTCGAGTCACTTCTGGGGTGTGAGTTTACAGTTGCATATAGTCCTGGGGACCATTCAGGCTTGTTCGCATTAGAATGTGTGTGTGTGTGTCTGAGGCTGGAGGTCAGATGCCTCTGGTTAGCCTCTCCCAGTTTTGCACGCAGGTTACTGCAGGGTTCGTGATGAACATGATCGGGTCGGCATCGCCAGAATTCAAGAGGGAACAAGAGTGCCACGCTCACATACTCACTTCAACGAGGATTTTGTCAGCAGCACCGGCGCTCGTTTCTCTTAACTGCTTCAGACGAAGAATATTATTGCATTTGAATACATTGTTCGCTCATATCTGGAAATTAGCAAATATTTTATTCAGTATTCTATGACCGTAAAGTGCAAAAACGCTTTAATTAAAACCGATTGATGAATATTAAGGCATTCATGGCACGGGCATGAATGTAAGGGGGAAAGCGCCAAGCCATTATGACTATATATTACTTATAAAGAGTCAGGATTAGGATATGGGATGGGACGGAGGGAAAGGAATGGTGCCCAATCACTTGTGGACGGTCGGGGATTGAACGCCGACCTGCATGAAGCGAGACCATCGTTCTACCGTCCAGTTCAAGTGGTTAGGCACCATCGCTCTCCTCAGAGCCAATGGGAGATTATTGTGCACCTTGAACAGGCTCCACCACACACACACCACTGACACACATTTTATTCTTTGTATAATTCATTAATTTTAAGATAGGAAAAAGAGAGGGAGAGGGAAATGGAGAGAGAGAGAGACAGAGAGACAGACAGAGACAGAAAGGCTAGATCAACGGCACAGAAAGAAAAATAGGGAGAGAAAAACACAAGAGGCGGAGAGATAGATATAAAGAGACAGAGACAGGAAGACAAACTAGGCACAAAGAGATAGACAGAGACACCAAGATATACAGAAAACAGACAGACTCCGAGATAGACAGACGTGGAGTATACCCCACCTAGTGTATAAGAGGTGAGGCTTACACTTGAGAGAGTTGCAGGTCAGCGGAGCCTTGTGTGAGCAGTGGTCCTGATCCAACCAGGCACTAGGAGGCAGATTCACGAAACAGTTACGCAAGCACTTACGAACCTGTACATCTTTCCTCAATCTTGGCGGGTTTGTTTACAATTATTAAACAGTTAATGAGCTGCGAAGCACCAGGAGGCTGTTTATAACAATAACAACAGTTGACTGGCAAGTGTTCATGCTTGTAAACTGTTTAATAAATGTAACCAAAGCCGTCAAAGATTGAGGAAAGATGTACACGTTCGTAAGTACTTGCGGAACTGCTTTGTGAATCTGGCCCCTGGCCTAACCACTTGGACTGGACGATAGAGCGACGGTCTCGCTTCATGCAGGTCGGCGTTCAATCCCCTGGCCTGGCTCACCAACCAGCTTACTGTTGCCCAAGGGGCCTCGACGGTATAGAAGGAGACGCCTGGACCACTGGGCATAAGGGTTACCGGCCTTCCCATAAGATGTATATACTCCATGAAGTATACTAACATGTATACTTCACGGCGAAACATGTATACTCCACTGGGCCACCTCTTGACTGTAGTGAAATTGACCGTCAGGTAACCGGAATATAGATCTCATCCGTTATCTGGATTGCCATAGATAACCAGTCTGGTGTGTTGTAACGAGTCCTCTGGCTCTGTCCTCCTGCTCCTCCTGCTCCTGCTCCTCCTCCTCCTGCTCCTCCTCCTGCTCCTCCTCCTGCTCCTCCTCCTGCTCCTCCTCCTCCTTCTGCTCCTTCAACTCCTCCTCCTCCTCCTGCTCCTCCTCCTCCTGCTCCTCCTCCTCCTGCTCCTCCTCCTCCTGCTCCTCCTCCTCCTGCTCCTCCTGCTGCTCCTCCTGCTGCTCCTCCTCCTTGATGGGAGTTCCATCTTACCAAACTTGGCGTTGTGGAGGCCGCTTCAAGAACCTGGTGTGTCGTGAGGCTGGTGTGTTAAGATGTGCTGGAGGCAGTTAACCAGGAGACTGAGGAAGCTGCCACCTAGGAAGGAAGGAAGGAAGGAAGGGGAGGAGAAGAAGATAGGAAGGAGAGGAGAGGGCAGAAAGGAGAGTTAAGGAAGGGGAGGTAAGACGGATGGGAAGGAGAAGACAGGAAGGCAGGGGAGAAGGGAAAGAGGGCTGGAAGGGGAAGAGTGGAATAGAGAGGGAATGAAGGAAGCGAAAGAGATGAAGAAGGGAGGAGAGTAAGAGAGAAGGAGGCACAGAAGGGAAGGTGAGGTAAAGTGTAGGAAGAAAGCAGAGGAAGACTAAACACAGAAAACAACAGCAAGAAAAAGATAGACATAGATGAAACATAACATAGAAGAGAGATGATGAAAGACGAAAGGAAACAAGGAAGAAGGGTATATAAAATAAGGTGATAAAGGACAGAAGTGGGAAAACGCCATAAAACAACAAACAACGAAAGAGAAAATTGGCTCTACAACAACAACAAGAAAAAACAAGAGAAAAGTTGGGATATAACGGCGAAATAGAATAAAAATAGGAGCTAGCGAATGGGGCGCAACAAAGAGAAAGAGAAACACGAGACGCAGTGAAATGTGAGGAAGAAAAGGAGAGTAACAGAGGAACGAAGAGAGAGAGAGAGAGAGAGAGAGAGAGAGAGAGAGAGAGAGAGAGAGGGAGAGAGAGAGAGAGAGAGAGAGAGAGAGAGAGAGAGAGAGAGAGAGAGAGAGAGAGAGAGAGAGAGAGAGAGAGAGAGAGAGAGAGACAGAGAGAGAGAGAGAAGAGGGGAATAAGATAAAGTGTGAAATGACAAATGAGAAACAAAAAAAAGAGATGGTTGAGTAGGAAATGAAAGGCAGGAGGGAAAGGGTGGGCTGATACAGGTACAGACTCCCAACCTGGCCAAAAGTTACATGAAAGGGAGAAAGAGAGAGAGAGACTGAGTACCAGTTCTAGCCTGAATCTTTTTAAAATGTAATGTTGTGGTGGTGGTAGTGGAGTGATGAAGAGCGCCAGTACACACACACACACACACACACACACACACACACACACACACACACACACACACACACACACACACACACACACACACACACACACACACACACACACACTTACATCACCCGTGGGCGGTGGTGGACCCCAATACCCACCCCGTGGGTGGTGGTGGTCCCCATACCCATCCCGAGGGTGGTGGTGGACCCCATACCCACCCCGTGGGCAGTGGTGGACCCCATACCCACCCCGTGGGCGGTGGTGGACCCCATACCCACCCCGTGGGCGGTGGTGGACCCCATACCCACCCCGTGGGCAGTGGTGGACCCCATACCCACCCCGTGGGCGGTGGTGGACCCCATACCCACCCCGTGGGCGGTGGTGGACCCCCATACCCATCCCGAGGGGGAAAGTGTTACAGAGGCACGTAATGGCCTCAGGAACTGAACCCACAGTTCGTTTAGCTAAGTAAGTGACAACCTTGTGAAGCTTCTGACACAATTGTTAATATTACATACACATATATGAGGTCATATATATATATATATATATATATATATATATATATATATATATATATATATATATATATATATATATATATATATATATAGTTATCGCAAGACTAAATCATTAATTACAAATGACTAATATTTTTTTATTAATTTACAAGGTTTAATTTTTGTCAATTCAAGGCTTTGAAAATATATTGAAAATATGTAGATTAGAAAGTATCACTATTTTAGTCGTTGAAATTCCCAAATGCAGAGTTCTAGTTGTGATCTACACAAACTAAACTTGTAAACTTTAGTTTACAAGTTTGTAAACTTGTTTGTACTTGTAAACTTGTAAAGTTTGTAAACTTGTAAAGTTTGTAAACTAAACAAAGATCTTAAACCCTCTTCCAGACATTCTCTCTTCCAGACACATTCCCTCTTCCAGACATTCCCTCTTCCAGACATTCCCCTCTTCTAGACATCCCCTTTTCCAGACATTTTCTCTTCCAGACATTCCCTCTTCCAGACATCCCCTCTTCCAGACATTCCCTCTTCCAGTCATTCCCTCTTCCAGACATTCCCTCTTCCAGACATTCCCTCTTCCAGACATCCCCTCTTCCAGACATTCCCTCTTCCAGTCATCCCCTCTTCCAGACATTCCCTCTTCCAGACATCCCCTCTTCCAGACATTCCCCTCTTCTAGACATCCCCTTTTCCAGACATTTTCTCTTCCAGACATTTTCTCTTCCAGACATTCCCTCTTCCAGACATTCCCTCTTCTAGACATTCCCCTCTTCTAGACATCCCCTCTTCCAGACATTCCCTCTTCCAGACATTCACTCTTCCAGACATTCCCTCTTCCAGACATTCCCTCTTCTAGACATCCCCTCTTCCAGACATTCCCTCTTCCAGACATTCCCTCTTCCAGACATCCCCTCTTCCAGACATTCCCTCTTCCAGACATCCCCTCTTCCAGACATCCCCTCTTCCAGTCATCCCCCTCTTCCAGACATTCACTCTTCCAGTCATCCCCCTCTTCCAGACATTCACTCTTCCAGACAGTTCCCATTTCAGGAATTCCAGAGGAAATAACAGTAAAAGTATTCCAGTCTTTCACTCTGGAAGGAGGTAATGGATTGACTGGAGCCGCTGTTGTTCCACGCTCCTGAAACTACCATTAAAATGCCTCGTTAGGCTGTTACTGCCTGGTTCACCTCGGTTCTGTATGGGACACGAAGGGACTAATTATATCACCGTGGTTCTGAATGGTTTATAATGGTTCTATCTAGTTCACTAGGGTTCTATATGGTTCAAGATACGATGGTGCTAATTGGTTCACCAGCGGCTTAGGATAGGGTTCAGGATGGTTCACTATAATACTATACTTGGTTCACCATGATACTATGCTTGGTTTACTATGATACTATACTTGGTTCACTATGATACTATACTTGGTTCACAATGATACTATACATGGTTCACTATGATACTATACTTGGTTCACCATGATACTATACTTGGTTCATCATAATACTATACTTGGTTCACCATGATACTATACTTGGTTCATCATAATACTATACTTGGTTCACCATGATACTATACTTGGTTCACCATAATACTATACTTGGTTCACCATAATACTATACTTGGCTCACCATGATTATGGTATAAGATGATTCACCATGGTTCTATATGGTTCAGTATGGGTGTATGGCTGTATATTAATAATAATATTTATTCAGGTCAAAGTACTTACAACCAGGCAAGCAGCGAATCCTTAACAGGATAAAGGCAGCGTCTGGGAGGCTCTCGGACGCAAGTTCGAATCCTCGTCACGGCCCTTGTGGATTTGTTTACTTACAAACAAAATGAATTATAAACACAATGTTGGATTTCTAGATAGAGGACATGTTTAGATAGATAGAGGATCTAGATAGGAAATTAGATAGAGGTAGTGTGTATACACTAAGCCTAAAGCCATTAATACGCGCAGCGTTTCGGGAAAAAGTGCTTGGAAGCCAGGCCTATAGGCCTATAGGTGGCTTTGAATGGTTCTATAGCTTTGTGTAGTGGTTTATAGAGCATCTGGGAACACGCAAAACATAGGTTCGATCCCTCATCACGGCTTGTGTGGATATTCTCTATAGTGTTCTTGAGAGGGTTCACGGTGACTGTTCAAGATGTTCTTCGGGTGTTCTATAGTTCTGGAGCGCATTAAATAGTTTCGAGTTTGTTCTTCATGAACCTGAGGATGGTTCTACGTGCTTATATTCGCTGTTCTTTCTGGGTTTTGTTTGTTATTTTAATATAATAATTATACTTATTACTTTATAGTTCATCCAGTTATTTCAGCGGAGAACTATATTATTACGACACTTGATTGGCTGTCAGTCAATCATCCGACTTACGCAGCGTGGCGCATCCTGAGTTCTGATTGGTTAAGAGGGATTGTGAGGCAAAGTCAACCTCACCACCTTTATAGCGGAAATCGCTGCAGCTGATTGGTCTATTAGACGGCCAAAGAATGGCCCCGACTCATTTCGGAGATTACGTCATGAATCATCCAGCTGATTGATGGTTCATCTTCTGTTGCCATTAGTGACGTCATGCGGCGGTGCCACGTCGCTTGTCGCCTGACAGCTCATGTGCCACATGTCGGCCCTTCCAGCACCAATCAAAACTCTTGAATATTACAACTGTTTAAAGTGTCGCTGTTCAGTGTAACGCCTGTGTGGGTGTTGATGTGGGTATGTGGGTGTTGGTGTGGCTACACCTGCTGCTGTTGTGTGTCCGGGCCACACCTGCTGCTGTTGTGTGTCCGGGCCACACCTGCTGCTGTGTACCTTTTGTGGTACACCTCACACCATTACCTTCTGTCCCGCAAATCTTTCTCCCTCTCACCTCTCATCTCTCACCCTCTCATCTCTCACCCCTCTCATCTCTCACCTCTCACCTCTCCCAATTTCTTTACTTCTCCCTCACCTCACCTCTCCCTTCTCTCCTTCTCCCTCTACACGCCGCCTCTCACTTGCACTCATTTCTCCCCATACCTTCCCTTACCCTCACTCCTCACCCCCCCCTCACCCCTCACCCCCCCCCCCCACGACCGTGCGTGGTCCTCAGGTATAACAGTTAAGGAGACTTGTGAGCTCTGGCTGATGTTACTGGGGCGCGGCCCCTGGCTCCCCTGTTGACCCCTGAGCCTGGTGAGGCTGGCACAGTACACGGCAGTACACGGCACTACGTGGTAGTACACGGCATTACGTGGTAGTGCACGGCATTACGTGGCACTTCAAAAGAGTACAACACAGCTCCTCGTGGCTGTCTTTGGCCTGAACTATGCTCGACGTAGCTAAGGTTGGCCCAGGCTGTGGTCTGGCCCACGCTGTGGTCTGGGTAGTTGGGGTTGGCCGGGCACCTTTACAGGCGGTCAAGCGTAGCAGGTAATTGAACCTCCGTCTTAATCATGGCGAGTCCGTGGCCTTAGGGTCACCTAGCTGCCTCTTGCTAGGTGGCCCAGGAGGTCATAGGGGGCGTGTTCTCACATGCATGCTGGCGGACCTTCTCTCCTACCGTCCGGTCACCTGGTGGCGCTCAGTGCTGATGGAGGGTTGCCCCCTCCCATGGCGGCACGATGGGAAGGGGTTGGTGGATAGCGATTACCTGGCAGTGCTGATTGCTATCCTACCAGTCCAACAGCCTGGTTGATCAGTCCAGCAACCAGGAGGCCTGGTCGACGACCGGGCCGCGGGGACGCTAAGCCCCGGAAGCACCTCAAGGTAAGGTAACCCCTTCACCCCCTCCCCCCCCCCCATCTCCCCCTCACCCCTCCTTCATATCATGCCGGTGAAAGAAACGCTGGAGATAACGCAGAAAATTCCTATGGCCTTTGACGAGGTGCCACAGACGTGGCTCTCTCTTATCTCTCCCCTTCATCAGCTGCAGCAGGCACAGAGAGTGGGAGAGGGAGAGAGAGTGGGAGAGGGAGAGAAAGACTGGGAGAGGGAGAGAGAGCTACAGAAAGACACAGTGAAAGAGAGAGAGACAGAGACAGAGCTACAAAGTGACGTAGTGATAGAGACAGAACCACAGAGAGATAGTGAGAGGGAGAGAAAGACTGGGAGAGGGAGAGAGAGCTACAGAAAGACACAGTGAAAGAGAGAGAGACAGAGACAGAGCTACAAAGTGACGTAGTGATAGAGACAGAACCACAGAGAGATAGTGAGAGAGAGAGACAGTTACAGAGAGACGTAGTGAGAGACAGAGCCACAGGGAGACATAATGAGAGAGAGAGAGAGAGAGAGAGAGAGAGACGGAGTCAGATAGTGGTCGAAAGATAGAGCCACAGAGAAACAGCGTGAGACAGAGGGACAAAGAGAGAGAAATACACTGAGAGAGAGAGAAATAGAGTAGAGGGGGGGGGGGGGGAAGAGGAGAACGACTCATCTGCTTCAAGATGTAAAATTTTGACAAGAGCCTGGCACCATGGAGAGACCCCAGCTCGGACTGTTCTCTTATTGATCACCTCGCCTGTCTCTCTCTCTCTGTCTCTCTCTCTCTGTCTCTCTCTCTCTGTCTCTGTCTCTGTCTCTCTCCAGGCAAATCTTCCCGCTGCTCAAGTTATATATCTTCCCGTCTCTCGCCTCTCACTCCTCCCTAGGGCACACACACACACACATATATATATATATATATATATATATATATATATATATATATATATATATATATATATATATATATATATTTATATATATAAAATAGATGTTTTCCCACGTCCTTGAAGCTACAGAATCTATCTCCTTCAGCCGGTCTTGAGTTCCTTCCTGCATCACAGACGAAGGCTTATCAACTCGTGGAGCTCCTCAGTAATGTAACAGTGGGTGATAACACCGTAGAGTTTATTTCAAAGGAGTCGCCGAATAATCCTGACATTATTGTTCATTCTCAGTGCATTCTCAGGTGCAGTGGAGCAGTGACGGCTTTTATATGTAACTCTTGAGCGAGGACAACAGTGAACACTAGTGAGAGGTTACAGTGATGTTCTGTGATACAGTGACCTGTATTACGGAGGCAGGTGCAGTGAGAGTGAACAGTGGTGTCTGAACTTTTTTTTTTATTAACACATTTAGGTACATCTCCATTTGTGCAGCTGCACTTGACTATGTGAAGGGGAGTACAGTGTGTGTCAAAACTGTGGCTTCGTAATGTTAAAATCCTCATCACACAGGATGTTAGTCATACAGAGGCATGTGATCACTAGTCTGTACTGGCAGACTCTGGGTGCATTATGAGGATATCATCAACACAAGATTGAATAAAGCAGGAGTGATACTAAAAATCCCCCTCTCGCAAGATGGTTAGTCACACAAGGCCATGTGATCAGTAGCCGACACTGGCAGACTCTGAGTGCATTTTGAGGATATCATCATGAACACGAGAGTGAATAAAGTAATTGCAAAGCTCCAGGTACCTCATGCCAACTGATCTGAAAGGTCTAATAACTGGGCATTCGGTGATGTAGTGTGGGAGATCATGCCGCAGTTCCTGCTCACAGAGTTTGCACCTGGAGTGCTCAGGATTGGGAGATCCGTCACCTGTAGCCACCTGCCACAGGTAACAGTAACCCAACCTGATCCTCGCTGTATAAAAACTCCTGTATGAAGTATAGGTAGAGTGTAGGTAGTAAGACAATCTCTTTTCCTAATGACGATAAAGTCTTCGGACATTTAAACCAATATTTCGCACTTGACCCGAATTGAATCTATGAGAATCAGATGCTTGTAAATAAGTAATAATATTTCAAAAATAATTTTAACTTAGGTCTCTCCCGACCAGCCTATGCCTCTCCCATACCTCCGCCTCATCCCCCTACACATTTGGGCAAGGTTAGCCCCAAGTGGCCGGCTTCCAACATTGGACACACGCAGTCTCCCTTTTACTACAGATTAATACTGTTTACTTTATATAGCATTAATACAGTATACCGTATATAATAATACAGTATACCGTATATAATAATAATACAGTATACTATATATAACATTAATACAGTATACTGTATATAACATTAATACAGTATACCGTATATAATAATAATACAGTATACTATATATAACATTAATACAGTATACTGTATATAACATCAGTACAGTATACTGTATATAACATTAATACAGTATACTGTATATAACATCAGTACAGTATACTGTATATAACATTAATACAGTATACTGTATATAACATCAATACAGTATACTATATATAACATCAATACAGTATACTGTATATAACATTAATACAGTATACTGTATATAACATCAATACAGTATACTATATATAACATCAATACAGTATACTGTATATAACATTAATACAGTATACTGTATATAAGTGAAATAAGTGTTTTCTGTGATACATTTCCGTTTTAGTCTCCGAAATTTTGATTCGTTTAAATGTAATATTTGTGTAATAATAGTGATATATATATATTAGGCGTTGCCATGGCAACACAATGAGCCAGCAGCTCCCTCATGATGAGGATAATGATGATGATGATGATGATAATGATGATGATGATGATATAATGTTACATTCATAAGGTATACAAAGGAAGATGTTACAGTTATTTTTTTTGTACTCTAGCTGCTGTAATTGGGGGTTCCACCTCTGGTGCAAGTGTAGGGACCCATAGCCTCGGAGAAGAAAATAAAGAGTACTCAGAGAACACCTTGTGGATCCTCACTGAACACTCTGATATTTTCTTCTTCTAATGTAATTGTGTATTATATAAAACCTTTAAATAGGCAGATGGTTTGGGGCATGAGGGAGTTAAGAGATGGTACCGGGGGGGGGGGGAGGGGGTCGGCCCCACCTGGGTACTGGGGGCCTCACCCCCCCCCCCCCTCACCCCCTCCCCCTCACACCGAGCTGTGTAAAATGTTCACTCAAACTTGCTAGTTTATTTCAGGTAATCCTCTTAACACCACCAGTCTCAGCCTCTGTCTCTCTCCCCCCCCCCTCTCTCTCTCTCTCTCTCTCTCTCTCTCTCTCTCTCTCTCTCTCTCTCTCTCTCTCTCTCTCTCTCTCTCTCTCTCTCTCTCTCTCTCTCCCTCTCTCTCTCTCTCTCTCTCTCTCTCTCTCTCTCTCTCTCTCTCTCTCTCTCTCTCTCTCTCTCTCTCTCTCTCTCTCTCAGGCGCACGCTGAAAGGTCCAAGAGTCGCTGCCAAACGGCACTATTGAGATGACTTCCTGTACTCTAAACAAGTCTGGCAAAAATGTCTCTCAGTGACCTCCGGCGCAGTCGGACGCCCACACACACGCCACGCCCCGAGGGCCCCACCAGGAGCCGGACGCCCACACACACACCACGCCCCGAGGGGCCCCACCAGGAGTCGGACGCCCACACACACACCACGCCCCGAGGGGCCCCACCAGGAGCCGGACGCCCACACACACACCACGCCCCGAGGGGCCCCACCAGGAGCCGGACGCCCACACACACACCACGCCCCGAGGGGCCCCACCAGGAGCCGGACGCCCACACACACACCACGCCCCGAGGGGCCCCACCAGGAGCCGGACGCCCACACACACACCACGCCCCGAGGGGCCCCACCAGGAGCCGGACGCCCACACACACACCACGCCCCGAGGGGCCCCACCAGGAGCCGGACGCCCACACACACACACACCACGCCCCGAGGGCCCCACCAGGAGCCGGACGCCCACACACACACACCACGCCCCGAGGGGCCCACCAGGAGCCGGACGCCCACACACACGCCACGCCCCGAGGGCCCCACCAGGAGCCGGACGCCCACACACACACCACGCCCCGAGGGGCCCACCAGGAGCCGGACGCCCACACACACGCCACGCCCCGAGGGCCCCACCAGGAGCCGGACGCCCACACACACACCACGCCCCGAGGGGCCCCACCAGGAGCCGGACGCCCACACACACACACACGCCCCGAGGAGCACCACCAGGAGCCGGACAGCGACTCTCCGCCCAAAGATCCAACCGGAAAACTCAAAAAAATCTATCAACATCGCAGCGAGGCCAAGCGATAAGAGTGGCAGACGTCGCAACAGCTTGGGCCGTATCAAGACCCAATGGTCAAAAGCAGAGGCAGAGACCCCAAGCAGACCTGTTTTCCCCACACAGACGTCCGCCCTTCGTCAAGTTCATTTCATCAAGTAAATCATATTGTTCTCCCCCCCAACACAACCCGTAAACCTTCTGTCGAACTCGAGCCGGAATTAACAACTTTGTCTTAAAACCTTGATCGCGGCTTTGACCCAACTTTGGCTCACGTTATTTTTATGTTCGTATCGGGAGTTGAGGCGACGGCTCGACTTGCTTATATATTCCTTGTGAGTCTTTGCTTAATATATATATATATATATATATATATATATATATACTCTCAGTGTATGTAGCCTGAGACGTGGGGACTCCCCTTCTCCCCCTTCGGTGTAGGTATACCATGTATAAGTTATACATGCAGTTGTTTCATGTATATGTATTGTCGTCCTTTTTTGCTTGTGTAATTATGTAAGCGAGGTAAATATACCGGAGATATGTGTGGGTATTGAGGAGTGGAGGAGGCTTAGTGTTATGGTTAAGTGGTTTCGGTTCAAGGTACATGTGTTGGTCCAGGTGTTCAGATCAACACATTCTGACCCCAGGTGTTCAGATCAACATGTGCTGGTCCCAGGTGTTCAGATCAACACATTCTGACCCCAGGTGTTCAGATCAACACATTCTGACCCCAGGTGTTCAGATCAACATGTGCTGGCCCCAGGTGTTCAGATCAACATGTGCTGCCCCAGGTGTTCAGATCAACATGTGCTGGTCCAGGTGTTCAGATCAACATGTGCTGGTCCAGGTGTTCAGATCAACATGTGCTGGTCCAGGTGTTCAGATCAACATGTGCTGGTCCAGGTGTTCAGATCAACATGTGCTGGTCCCAGGTGTTCAGATCAACATGTGCTGGTCCAGGTGTTCAGATCAACATGTGCTGGTCCAGGTGTTCAGATCAACATGTGCTGGTCCAGGTGTTCAGATCAACATGTGCTGCCCCAGGCGTTCAGATCAACATGTGCTGGTCCCAGGTGTTCAGACCAACACATGCTGGCCCCAGGCGTTCAGATCAACATGTGCTGGCCCCAGGCGTTCAGACCAACACAGGCTGGCCCCAGGCGTTCAGATCAACATGTGCTGGCCCCAGGTGTTCAGACCAACACATGCTGGCCCCAGGCGTTCAGACCAACACAGGCTGGCCCCAGGCGTTCAGATCAACACATGCTGGTCCCATGTGTTCAGACCAATACATTCTGGCCCCAGGTGTTCAGACCAACACATGCTGGTCCCATGTGTTCAGATCAACATGTGCTGGTCCATGTGTTCAGATCAACATGTGCTGGTCCCAGGTGTTCAGATCAACATGTGCTGGCCCCAGGTGTTCAGATCAACATGTGCTGGTCCAGGTGTTCAGATCAACATGTGCTGGTCCCAGGTGTTCAGATCAACATGTGCTGGTCCCAGGTGTTCAGATCAACATGTGCTGGTCCCAGGTGTTCAGATCAACATGTGCTGGTCCAGGTGTTCAGATCAACATGTGCTGGTCCAGGTGTTCAGATCAACATGTGCTGGTCCAGGTGTTCAGATCAACATGTGCTGGTCCATGTGTTCAGATCAACATGTGCTGGTCCCAGGTGTTCAGATCAACATGTGCTGGCCCCAGGTGTTCAGATCAACATGTGCTGGTCCAGGTGTTCAGATCAACATGTGCTGGCCCCAGGTGTTCAGATCAACATGTGCTGCCCCAGGTGTTCAGATCAACATGTGCTGGTCCAGGTGTTCAGATCAACATGTGCTGGTCCAGGTGTTCAGATCAACATGTGCTGGTCCAGGTGTTCAGATCAACATGTGCTGGTCCAGGTGTTCAGATCAACATGTGCTGGTCCCAGGTGTTCAGATCAACATGTGCTGGTCCAGGTGTTCAGATCAACATGTGCTGGTCCAGGTGTTCAGATCAACATGTGCTGGTCCAGGTGTTCAGATCAACATGTGCTGGCCCCAGGTGTTCAGATCAACATGTGCTGGTCCAGGTGTTCAGATCAACATGTGCTGGTCCAGGTGTTCAGATCAACATGTGCTGGCCCCAGGTGTTCAGATCAACATGTGCTGGTCCAGGTGTTCAGACCAACACATGCTGGCCCCAGGTGTTCAGACCAACACATACTGGCCCCAGGTGTTCAGACCAACACAGGCTGGCCCCAGGTGTTCAGACCAACACATACTGGCCCCAGGTGTTCAGACCAACACATACTGGCCCCAGGTGTTCAGATCAACACATGCTGGTCCCATGTGTTCAGATCAACATGTGCTGGTCCATGTGTTCAGATCAACATGTGCTGGTCCAGGTGTTCAGATCAACATGTGCTGGTCCATGTGTTCAGATCAACACATGCTGGCCCCAGGTGTTCAGACCAACACAGGCTGGCCCCAGGTGTTCAGACCAACACATGCTGGCCCCAGGTGTTCAGACCAACACATACTGGCCCCAGGTGTTCAGACCAACACAGGCTGGCCCCAGGTGTTCAGACCAACACATACTGGCCCCAGGTGTTCAGATCAACACATGCTGGCCCCAGGTGTTCAGATCAACACATACTGGCCCCAGGTGTTCAGACCAACACATACTGGCCCCAGGTCTTCAGACCAACACAGGCTGGCCCCAGGTGTTCAGACCAACACATGCTGGCCCCAGGTGTTCAAACGAACATATGCATTAATCTATTCTAAAATAAACGAAATGTGAGCAATATTAGTTACAATTTGCAAGAATTAAATATACAACATATTTCCTCTCATGTTTAAATCAATCTTATTTAAATAACTCGTATAATGGCTTCATATATTTTCACCGGGTTCATGCCCGCCAAACACACCCCGAAATTACGACGTTGGTACAACGTTCGAACACGTTTTAACACCTCCTAACCAGTTATAACAACCAATATAGCAAGTTGTAACAACGTTCTAATACGTCATAAACACGTTAAGCCAAGATGTAACAACTTTATTACAAGTTGTAACAAGCGGAAAATAGAGACAGTTACGGTTTGTGTTTCCAGGGTGCATACTATTTCTTCTGGTCAATACTATTTGGTGAGTGTATGAGGTAGTTAAGGAACCACTGATAGGTAGTTTCAGGTTTTTTTTGATAGTCGTGTATTATCTCTTTTTTTTTTATTTAGCTGTTCTTAAGTTCTTTCATAGAAAGGCGAGCATGGTTATACTTGTTCTCCTCTACAGGATAGCAAGACATGTTGAGACAGTTCTCCTCTACAGCATGACAAGACATGTTGAGACAGTTCTCCTCTACAGGATAGCAAGACATGTTGAGACAGTTCTCCTCTACAGCATGACAAGACATGTTGAGACAGTTCTCCTCTACAGGATAGCAAGACATGTTGAGACAGTTCTCCTCTACAGCATGACAAGACATGTTGAGACAGTTCTCCTCTACAGCATGACAAGACATGTTGAAACTTCTCCTCTACAGCATGACAAGACATGTTGAGACAGTGCTCCTCTACAGCATGACAAGACATGTTGAAACTTCTCCTCTACAGCATGACAAGACATGTTGAGACAGTTCTCCTCCATAGCATGACAAGACAATATTGAGACAGTTCTCCTCCACAGCATGGCAAGACAATATTGAGACAGTTCTCCTCCACAGCATGGCAACAGTCAGACAAGTGCCACACTAGCCAGCCCGGTTGCCATATGGCTCTACAAGGCAGCTAGTATTGGTTATCGATACCAGACGGGGCACCATGACTGGAGAAAACCAGTCTTTCAGGGTCTGTAATGGTGGCGAGGGAAGGATATGGTGCCTGAGGGATAGGCAGGTGAGGATAGAGGATAGAGGGGAGGGAGGGAGGAGGATTAAGAGATGAGGATGGAGCTCCCCCCTCATAAAGATGGGGGGGGGGGAACGATGGAGAGAAGTGAGGGTGAAATTTTGACTTGTTTCGTAAAAATTACTAATAAACTAAAACTGTTGGGCAGCAACATGGAAAAGTAGAAGGAAATCATTCCAAGGCGACAGGTATAGTGTGCGTCCCACCACACACCTGTACGCAAGCCCTTACACCTGCGTGAATCTTATTACAGGTGTGTATGATAAGGGGGGGAGGGGGTATGCCAGGTAAGCTCATCCCCCTTCTCTTTAAGAAGATGATGGTGGCCCTTCCTCACGGCCTCCTACTATTTGATTAAGTCTAGAGCAGTGAATGAGTGAATGGAGGGAGAGAGAGAGGGAGGAGGGAGGGAGGGAGAGAGGGAGAGAGAGAGGGAGAGAGAGAGGGAGAGAGGGAGGGAGGGAGGGAGGGAGGGAGAGAGGGAGAGAGAGAGAGGGAGAGAGGGAGGGGAGGGAGACGTATCGGAAGAGTGATGAAGGAGTCAGAAATAGGGATGGATGGACACACACACACACACACACACACACACACACACACACATTTTATATGTGTGCGTATATTGTTATATTTGAAAGAACTTTTTTAGTGTCAGAGTGGTTGACAAATGGAATGCACTAGGAAGCGATGAGGTGGAGGCTGACTCCATACACAGTTTCAAGTGTAGATATTATAGAGCCCAGTAGGCTCAGGAACCTATACACCTGTTGATTGAAGGTTGAGAGGCGGGACCGAAGAGCCAGAGCTCAATTCCCGCAAACACAACTAGGTGAGTACACACACACACACACACACACACACACATACACACACACACACACATACACACACACACACACACATACACACACACACACACACACACACACACACACACACACACACACACACACACACACACACACACACACACACACACTAATTGACAAAGCAGCATTGTTCCAAGCTAGAAAGAGCAGAACGAGTCATTGATGATAACAGGAGATCCATGTGACTCACAGGAACGTCAGAAAGCACTTTTTCAGCGTCAGAGCTGTCAATAAGTGGAACAGATTAGACATAGAAGTCGTTAAAGCTAACTAGAATCAGAATTTGAAATGCAAATATGGTAAAAACCTGAGAAATGAATCATTACATTAATCTAAAAACGTTCGAAAGGCGGGGCTAGGAGCCTAAGCTCAACCTTACCAGCATATCTAGATCAGAACAAACACAGTGTCTCTAGAAGCATGAGTTATATGAGCGTTAATCTCTCTGTCTTTACCTCAGTTGTGGTAGAAATGAGGGATTTATCAATGAGTACGTTTTTATCTCCTACAGACACGATCTGTATTGAGCTAAGGTTCTCCTCTCGTCTGTTCTACCTTTGTACTACTTGTATATCGGCCACCACCTCAGTCCTCACCACTCTACCCCATCAACACTACCACCATCCCATCAACACTACCACCATCCCATAAACACTACCACCAGCCCATAAACACTACCACCACCCCATCAACACTACCACCATCCCATCAACACTACCACCATCCCATCAACACTACCACCATCCCATCAACACTACCACCATCCCATCAACACTACCACCATCCCATCAACGCTACCACCATCCCATCAACACTACCACCATCCCATCAACACTACCACCACCCCATCAACACTACCACCATCCCATCAACACTACCACCATCCCATCAACACTACCACCATCCCATCAACACTACCACCATCCCATCAACACTACCACCACCCCATCAACACTACCACCACCCCAACAACACTACCACCACCCCAACAACACTACCACCACCCCAACAACACTACCACCACCCCAACAACACTACCACCACCCCAACAACACTACCACCACCCCAACAACACTACCACCACCCCAACAACACTACCACCACCCCATCAACACTACCACCACCCCATCAACACTACCACCATCCCATCAACACTACCACCATCCCATCAACACTACCACCATCCCATCAACACTACCACCATCCCATCAACACTACCACCATCCCATCAACACTACCACCATCCCATCAACACTACCACCATCCCATCAACACTACCACCATCCCATCAACACTACCACCACCCCATCAACACTACCACCACCCCATCAACACTACCACCACCCCATCAACACTACCACCATCCCATCAACACTACCACCACCCCATCAACACTACCACCACCCCATCAACACTACCACCACCCCATCAACACTACCACCACCCCATCAACACTACCACCACCCCATCAACACTACCACCACCCCATCAACACTACCACCACCCCATCAACACTACCACCACCCCATCAACACTACCACCACCCCATCAACACTACCACCACCCCATCAACACTACCACCACCCCATCAACACTACCACCACCCATCAACACTACCACCACCCATCAACACTACCACCACCCCATCAACACTACCACCACCCCATCAACACTACCACCACCCCATCAACACTACCACCACCCCATCAACACTACCACCATCCCATCAACACTACCACCATCCCATCAACACTACCACCATCCCATCAACACTACCACCATCCCATCAACACTACCACCATCCCATCAACACTACCACCATCCCATCAACACTACCACCATCCCATCAACACTACCACCACCCCATCAGCACTACCACCACCCCATCAGCACTACCACCATCCCATCAACACTACCACCATCCCATCAACACTACCACCACCCCATCAACACTACCACCACCCCATCAACACTACCACCACCCCATCAACACTACCACCACCCCATCAACACTACCACCACCCCATCAACACTACCACCACCCCATCAACACTACCACCATCCCATCAACACTACCACCATCCCATCAACACTACCACCATCCCATCAACACTACCACCATCCCATCAACACTACCACCATCCCATCAACACTACCACCATCCCATCAACACTACCACCATCCCATCAACACTACCACCATCCCATCAACACTACCACCATCCCATCAACACTACCACCACCCCATCAACACTACCACCACCCCATCAACACTACCACCACCCCATCAACACTACCACCACCCCATCAACACTACCACCACCCCATCAACACTACCACCACCCCATCAACACTACCACCACCCCATCAACACTACCACCACCCCATCAACACTACCACCACCC
>NC_091216.1:25632247-25664123 GCF_040958095.1 Procambarus clarkii | reverse complement strand
GTGTGTGTGTGTGTGTGTGTGTGTGTGTGTGTGTGTGTGTAGGTGTCTCTCCCCCTCGTGTGGGCGCGCCGCCGTCCCCCCCCCCCCAATATGTAATGAACACAAGGGGGTGACATTAAACATGTATCGTGATTCCTCACGTTCCTCTCCCCCCCCCTCAGTATTGCCTCTCATGATAATGTCATGTTCCCTCACCGCCTCTCTCCCTCATTATCGCCTCATGAGATATCCTCCGTGGGTGCATTGAGCGTCCACGGGCCAAGGATATCATCCGTGGGTGCATTGGGCGTCCACGGGCCAAGGATATCCTCCGTGGGTACATTGTGCGTCCACGGGCCAAGGATATCCTCCGTGGGTACATTGTGCGTCCACGGGCAAAGGATATCCTCCGTGGGTACATTGTGCGTCCACGGGCAAAGGATATCATCCGTGGGTACATTGTGCGTCCACGGGCCAAGGATATCCTCCGTGGGTACATTGTGCGTCCACGGGCAAAGGATATCATCCGTGGGTACATTGTGCGTCCACGGGCCAAGGATATCCTCCGTGGGTACATTGAGCGTCCACGGGCCAAGGATATCATCCGTGGGTGCATTGAGCGTCCACGGGCCAAGGATATCCTCCGTGGGTACATTGAGCGTCCACGGGCCAAGGATATCCTTCCTGGCTCCATTGAACGTCCACTGGCCAGGGATATCCTCCGTGGCTCCATTGAACGTCCACGGGCCAGGGATATCCTCCGTGGCTGCATTGAACGCCATAATCCTAGTTTAGCCTTCCGGAATTTGATGACCCTTAGGATATCGTAGAATCTTTCAAAATCCTACGATATCCTAAAGATCGATTCCCCCCCAGGCAGGAAGTTGCAGGCAAGGGTCTCAGAAAACCCTGAGGCAAGCCACTAAGAATATCACTATACCACCTTGTGGCGTCTAGTAGGGAACCGCAGGGGAAGAACAAGAGCTGTTCGCACAGCTGCTGTGCATACAGGTGTTCAGGACAAGTTGTGGGGGGGGGGGGGAGTTGGGGTGGGGTGTGGGGGGGGGGTGGGGCAGGCACTCGTTGGTGTATAGGTAACGTGTAGCAGTACGTCGTGCAACGTGGTGTATGCTGAAGTGTATAGCACTTTGTTATACTCTTTAGAGTTGCAACTCAGGAGATTCTGTGGGGAAACAGTTCAATTTGTTTCGTTGTTGTATGTTATTTGAGGAATTGTGGTATACTACAGACGGTATACCACAGATGGTGGTATAGCACGACTGTGGTATACCACAGATGGTGGTATAGCACGTCTCTGGTATACCACAGATGGTGGTATAGCACGTCTGTGGTATACTACAGATGGTGGTATAGCACGACTGTGGTATACCACAGATGGTGGTATAGCACGTCTCTGGTATACCACAGATGGTGGTATCCCACGTCTCTGGTATACCACAGATGGTGGTATCCCACGTCTCTGGTATACCACAGATGGTGGTATCCCACGTCTCTGGTATACCACAGACTGTGGTATACCACTACATCAGGCGGAAACGTCGCCAGTTTCGGCGCTGGCAGGAGAGCGCAGCGGCACTGTCGACCAGCGAGCATTATTCCAGCCGAGGGGTTCGAATCCCTGTCGACGCCGCCGCCGCCGCTAGGTCAAGGGTCAAAGACAGCACATAATGAATAATAGTTGAGGAACACGGGGTCAACCCAGCTGCGCCGCGGGGACCCTTCGCGTCTGACCTCTCCTGCCCTGCCTCGTGTCTCCTCTCATCCATCTCTTATCATCTCCCTCTTTATTATCAGCCTCCCGACATCCGGCTGGCCTCATCACCCTCTTCATTATTCGGTTATTTTGACCTCGTGTTCATCTGCTCTCTCTCTCTCTCTCTCTCTCTCTCTCTCTCTCTCTCTCTCTCTCTCTCTCTCTCTCTCTCTCTCTCTCTCTCTCTCTCTCTCTCTCTCTCTCTCTCCCCTCTTGCGGCGGCGCCTCTCGTATTTTTGTGACCTATCCGGCCTCTAATGTGGTTATTATAATGGGCTCTGATGTGGTTCTAAGGTTAGGGATTGTAATTTTTTGTTTTTTCTCTCTCTCTCTCTGTATCTCTCTCTCCCTGTCTCTCTCTCTCTCTCTGTATCTCTCTCTCTCTCTGTATCTCTCTCTCCCTGTCTCTCTCTCTCTCTCTGTATCTCTTTCTCTCTCTCTCTCTCTGTATCTCTCTCTCTCTCTCTGTATCTCTCTCTGTATCTCTCTCTCTCTCTCTCTCTCTCTGTATCTCTCTCTCCCTGTCTCTCTCTCTCTCTCTGTATCTCTCTCTCTCTCTCTCTCTGTATCTCTGTATCTCTCTCTCTCTCTCTCTGTATCTCTCTCTCTCTCTCTCTCTCTCTCTCTGTATCTCTCTCTCCCTGTCTCTCTCTCTCTCTCTGTATCTCTCTCTCTCTCTCTCTCTGTATCTCTCTCTCTCTCTCTCTCTCTCTCTCTCTCTCTCTCTCTCTCTCTCTCTCTCTCTCTCTCTCTCTCTCTCTCTCTCTCTCTCTCTCTCTCTCTCCCATTATCGTACTGTGTCGATTACCTTCCGTGACTGCATGACAGCGGCTTCTGAGACTTTAAAGTCAACCATTGATTGGTTCTCAACTTTTAAGAGAGTGTATTGGTGATTCGTCCTCAAGTTGGGTGTTATTGGTGGACCAGTTCATGACAAGGAACTGCTGATGACGGCTTTGCGTGTCGGTGAACTCACCTGCTTGAGTTTGTAAGGTCGTGCTGCATCTCCTTGGTCCCAGCCTCCTTTGTTCAGTTGTTTTTCCGTCAAGAACATTCCCTCTGAGGATCTTGTATGTCTTAATCATGTTCACGTTGCTCCTAGTTTTTTTCGGATCAGTGGAATTTAGATCTCTGTCCTTCCTCATAGTTCATTCCTTTTTGTTCCGGGACTAGTACTGTGGCAAGCTCCTGTACCTGTTTACCTATTTGGGCCTGCAGAATGGAGCTGTTAGCTCTTGGGCCCCGCCTTTCTAACCAGTTGTTATCTAAGGCACTGAGTTCCCACCTATGTTCTTATCTACTACATATATCTCTGATACATATTCAAACGATGCTGTTCACAGCAGCTGGATTGCTCCCAAGTACCTGCCTTACTGCTAGGTGAACAGAGGGATCAGGTGAACGAAACTGCCTATTTGTTTCGGTCGGGAGTCGAACCCGGGCCCTTAGGACTATGTAAACCCCGAGAGCTGTCGACTCAGTTGAGTGTGTGTGTGTGTGTGTGTGTACTCACCTAATTGTGCTTGCGGGGGTTGAGCTCTGGCTCTTTGGTCCCGCCTCTCAACCGTCAATCAACTGGTGTACAGATTCCTGAGCCTATTGGGCTCTATCATATCTACATTTGAAACTGTGAATGGAGTCAGCCTCCACCACATCACTTCCTAATGCATTCCATTTGCTAACTACTCTGACACTGAAAAAGTTCTTTCTAACGTCTCTGTGGCTCATTTGGGTACTCAGCTTCCACCTGTGTCCCCTTGTTCGCGTCCCACCAGTGTTGAAAAGTTCATCCTTGTTTACCCGGTCGATTCCCCTGAGGATTTTGTAGGTTGTGATCATGTCCCCCCTTACTCTTCTGTCTTCCAGTGTCGTGAGGTGCATTTCCCGCAGCCTTTCCTCATAACTCATGCCTCTTAGTTCTGGGACTAGTCTAGTAGCATACCTTTGGACTTTTTCCAGCTTCGTCTTGTGCTTGACAAGGTACGGGCTCCATGCTGGGGCCGCATACTCCACGATTGGTCTTACATATGTGGTGTACAAGATTCTGAATGATTCCTTACACAGGTTCCTGTGTGTGTGTGTGTGTGTGTGTGTGTGTGTGTGTGTGTGTGTGTGTGTGTGTGTGTGTGTGTGTGTGTGTGTGTGTGTGTGTAGCTAAGCTAAGCTTGCTTTCTCTTGTCAAGGAGCTGCGAGTGTATATGTGGAAGGGGGGGGGGGGGGATCTACATATGTATTTCAGCGTATATGTCAACGTATGAACACTGTGTAGCAGTCACATGTACACAAATGGTTTTGTACATGTTTTGATGCCCTGTTTGACGCTATTATTAATTTGTTCAAAGGGAGGGAGCTTCTGTTCGGTATTATATATAGGAGTTATGAATTGTAGGACTTGCTTTCCGTCGAGTAGTTTGGTGGATACTCTTGGGCCACCAACTGTGGGAGTGGGGCGTCTCATCTTGAGCCACCAGCTGTGGGAGTGGGGGGGTCTCATTTTGGGCCACCAGCTGTGGGAGTGGGGGGTCTGATCTTGGGCCACCAGCTGTGGGAATGGGGGGTCTGATCTTGGGCCACCAGCTATGGGAATGGGGGTCTGATCTTGGGCCACCAGCTGTGGGAATGGGGGGTCTGATCTTGGGCCACCAGCTGTGGGAATGGGGGTCTGATCTTGGGCCACCAGCTGTGGGAATGGGGGGTCTGATCTTGGGCCACCAGCAGTGGGAATGGGGGTCTGATCTTGGGCCACCAGCTGTGGGAATGGGGGGTCTGATCTTGGGCCACCAGCTGTGGGAGTGGGGGATCTGATCTTGGGCCACCAGCTGTGGGAGTGGGGCGTCTCATCTTGGGCCACCAGCTGTGGGAGTGGGGCGTCTTATCTTGGGCCACCAGCTGTGGGAGTGGGGCGTCTCATCTTGGGCCACCAGCTGTGGGAGTGGGGCGTCTTATCTTGGGCCACCAGCTGTGGGAGTGGGGCGTCTCATCTTGGGCCACCAGGTGTGGGAGTGGGGCGTCTTATCTTGGGCCACCAGCTGTGGGGTTGGGGGGGGGGTCTCATCTTGGGCCATCAGCTGTGGGAGTGGGGCGTCTCATCTTGGGCCACCAGCTGTGGGAGTGGGGATTTTCACAGCCCGCCTGCTGTGAAAATCGCATGGTTTATGGCCGCTAGCGGCGAAAATCGCGCGGTTTTTGGCCGCTAGCGGCGAAAATCGCGCGGTTTTTGGCCGCTAGCGGCGAAAATCACCCGGTTTTTGGCCGGTAGCGGCAAAAATCGCCCGATTTTTGGCCTCTAGCGGCGAAAATCGCGCTATTTTTGGCTGCTAGCGGCGAAAATCGCGCTATTTTTGGCTGGTAGCGGTGAAAATCGCGCTATTTTTGCCCGCCAGCTGCAAAAATCGTATGGTTTTTGGCCGCTAGCGGCGAAAATCGCGCGGTTTTTGGCTGGTAGCGGTGAAAATCGCGCTATTTTTGCCCGCCAGCTGCAAAAATCGCATAGTTACTGGCCGCTAGCGGCGAAAATCGCGCGATGTTTGGCCGCTAGCGGCGAAATTCGCACGATTTTTGGCCGCTAGCGGCAAAATTTGCACGATTTTTGGCCGCTAACGGAGAAAATCGCCCCATTTTTGGCCGCTAGCGGCGAAAATAGCCCCTTTTTTGGCCGCTAGCGGCGAAAATCGCGCGATTTTTGCCCGACAGCTGCGAAAATCGCAAGGTTTTTGGCCGCTAGCGGCGAAAATCGCGCGGTTTTTTGCCGCTAGCGGCGAAAATCATGCGGTTTTTGGCCGGTAGCGGCAAAAATCGCCCGATTTTTGGCCACTAGCGACGAAATTCGCACGGTTTTTGGGCGCTATCGGCGAAAATTGCGATTTTTGCCGCCAGCTGCGAAAATCGCACGGTTTTTGGGTGCTAGCGGCGAAAATCGCGCTATGTTTGCCCGGTTGCGGCGAAAATCGCGATTTTTGCCCGCCAGCTGCGAAAATCGCATTATTTTTGGCCGCTAGCGGCGAAAATCGCGCGGTTTTTGGCCGGTAGCGGCGAAAATCGCGCTATTTTTGCCTGCCAGCTGCAAAAATCGCATAGTTTCTGGCTGCTAGCGGCGAAAATCGCGCGATTTTTGGCCGCTTGCGGCGAAATTCGAATGAATTTTGGCCCCTAGCGGCGAAATTTGCACGATTTTTCGCTGCTAGCGGCGAAAATCGCGCTATTTTTGGCCGGTAGCGGCGAAAATCTCGATTTTTGCCCGCCAGCTGCGAAAATCGCATGGTTTTTGGCTGCTAGCGGCGAAATTCGCACGATTTTTGGCTGGTAGCGGCGAAAATCGCGATTTTTGCCTGCAAGCTTCGAAAATCGCATAGTTTTTGGCCGCTAGCGGCGAAAATCGCCCGATTTTTGACCGCCAGCTGCGAAAATCGCATGGTTTTTGGCCGCTAGCGGCGAAAATCGCGCGGTTTTTGGCAGGTAGCGGCGAAAATCGCGATATTTTTGCCCGCCAGCTGCAAAAATCGCATAGTTTCTGGTCGCTAGCGGCGAAAATCGCGCGATTTTTGGCCGCTTGCGGCGAAAATCGCCCGATTTTAGGCCGCTAGTGGCGAAAATCGCACGGTTTTTGGCCGCTAGCGGCGAAAATCGCGCTATTTTTGGCCGCTTGCGGCGAAAATCGGCCGATTTTTGACCGCTAGCGGCGAAAATCGCATGGTTTTTGGCCGGTAGCGGCGAAAATCGCGCGATTTTTACCCGCCAGCTGCAAAAATCGCACGGTTTTTGGTCGCAAGCGGCGAAAATCGCGCAATTTTTGGCCGGTAGCGGCGAAAATCGCGATTTTTGCCCGCCAGCTGCGAAAATCGCATGTTTTTTGGCCGCTAGCCTGCGAAAATCGCGCGGTTTTTGGCTGGTAGCGGCGAAAATCGCGATTTTTGCCCGCAAGCTGCGAAAATCGCATGGTTTTTGGACGGTAGCGGCGAAAATCGCGCTATTTTTTCCCGCCAGCTGCAAAAATCGCATAGTTTCTGGTCGCTAGCAGCGAAAATCGCGCTATTTTTGGCCGGTAGCGGCGAAAATCGCGATTTTTGCCCGCCAGCGGCGAAAATCGCACGGTTTTTGGCCGCTAGCGGCGAAAATCGCGCTATTTTTGGCGTTAGCGGCGAAAATCACGATTTTTGCCCGCCAGCTGCGAAAATCGCATGGTTTTTGGCCGCTAGCGGCGAAAATCGCGCCGTTTTTGGCCGGTAGCGGCGAAAATCGCGCTATTTTTGCCTGCCAGCTGCAAAAATCGCATAGTTGCTGGCTGCTAGCGTCGATAATAGCGCGGTTTTCGGCCGTTAGCGGGAAAAATCGCCCGATTTTTGGCCGTTAGCGGCGAAAATCGCACGGTTTTTGGCCGGTAGCGGCGAAAATCGCGATTTTTGCCCGCCAGCTGCGAAAATCGCATGGTTTTTGGCCGCTAGCGGCGAAAATCGCGCGATTTTTGGCAGGTAGCGGCGAAATTCGCGCGATTTTTACCCGCCAGCTGCAAAAATCGCACAGTTTCTGGCCGCTAGCGGCGAAAATCGCCCCTTTTTTATCCGGTAGCGGCGAAAATCGCGATTTTTGCCCGCCAGCTGCAAAAATCGCATAGTTTCTGGCTGCTAGCGGCGAAAATCGCCCGATTTTTGGGCGCTAGTGGCGAAAATCGCACGGTTTTTGGCCGCTACCGGCGAAAATCGCGCTATTTTTGGCCGGTAGCGGCGAAAATCGCGATTTTTGCCCGCCAGCTGCGAAAATCGCATGGTTTTTGGCCGCTAGCGGCGAAAATTGCGCGGTTTTTGGCCGGTAGTGGCGAAAATCGCGCTATTTTTGCCCGCCAGCTGCAAAAATCGCATAGTTTCTGGTCGCTAGCGGCGAAAATCGCGCTATTTTTGGCCGGTAGCGGCGAAAATCGCGATTTTTGCCCGCCAGCGGCGAAAATCGCACGGTTTTTGGCCACTAGCGGCGAAAATCGCGCTATTTTTGGCCGGTAGCGGCGAAAATCGCGATTTTTGCCCGCCACCTGCGAAAATCGCATGGTTTTTGACCGCTAGCGGCGAAAATCGCGCGGTTTTTGGCCGGTAGCGGTGAGAATCGCGCTATTTTTCCCCGCCAGCTGCAAAAATCGCATAGTTTCTGGTCGCTAGCGGCGAAAATCGCGCTATTTTTGGCCGGTAGCGGCGAAAATCGCGATTTTTGCCCGCCAGCGGCGAAAATCGCACGGTTTTTGGCCACTAGCGGCGAAAATCGCGCTATTTTTGGCCGGTAGCGGCGAAAATCGCGATTTTTGCCCGCCACGTGCGAAAATCGCATGGTTTTTGACCGCTAGCGGCGAAAATCGCGCGGTTTTTGGCCGGTAGCGGTGAGAATCGCGCTATTTTTTCCCCGCCAGCTGCAAAAATCGCACGGT
The DNA here is from genome assembly GCF_040958095.1 of Procambarus clarkii. Taxonomy (NCBI): domain Eukaryota; kingdom Metazoa; phylum Arthropoda; class Malacostraca; order Decapoda; family Cambaridae; genus Procambarus; species Procambarus clarkii. Next base: position 25,655,961 of record NC_091216.1, on the reverse strand, counting down.
TTTTGGCCGCTAGCGGCGTAAATCGCGCTATTTTTGGCCGGTAGCGGCGAAAATTACGATTTTTGCCCGCCAGCTGCGAAAATCGCATGGTTTTTGGCCGCTAGCGGCGAAAATCGCGCCGTTTTTGGCCGGTAGCGGCGAAAATCGCGCTATTTTTGCCTGCCAGCTGCAAAAATCGCATAGTTGCTGGCTGCTAGCGTCGATAATAGCGCGGTTTTCGGCCGTTAGCGGCAAAAATCGCCCGATTTTTGGCCGCTAGCGGCGAAAATCGCACGGTTTTTGACCGCTAGCGGCGAAAATCGCACGATTTTTGGCCGGTAGCGGCGAAATTCGCACGATTTTTGGCCGCTACCGGCGAAAATCGCGCTATTTTTGGCCGGTAGGCTCGAAAATCGCGATTTTTGCCCGCCAGCTGCGAAAATCGCATGGTTTTTGGCCGCTAGCGGCGAAAATCGCGCGGTTTTTGGACGGTAGCGGCGAAAATCGCGATATTTTTGCCCGCCAGCGGCAAAAATCGCATAGTTTCTGGCTGCTAGCGGCGAAAATCGCGCGATTTTTGGCCGCTTGCGGCGAAAATCGCCCGATTTTAGGCTGCTAGTGGCGAAAATCGCACGGTTTTTGGCCGCTAGCGGCGAAAATCGCGCTATTTTTGGCCGGTAGCGGCGAAAATCGCGATTTTTGCCCGCCAGCGGCGAAAATCGCACGGTTTTTGGCCACTAGCGGCGAAAATCGCGCTATTTTTGGCCGGTAGCGGCGAAAATCACGATTTTTGCCCGCCACTTGCGAAAATCGCATGGTTTTTGACCGCTAGCGGCGAAAATCGCGCGGTTTTTGGCCGGTAGCGGTGAGAATCGCGCTATTTTTTCCCCGCCAGCTGCAAAAATCGCACGGTTTTTGGCCGCTAGCGGCGTAAATCGCGCTATTTTTGGCCGGTAGCGGCGAAAATTACGATTTTTGCCCGCCAGCTGCGAAAATCGCATGGTTTTTGGCCGCTAGCGGCGAAAATCGCGCCGTTTTTGGCCGGTAGCGGCGAAAATCGCGCTATTTTTGCCTGCCAGCTGCAAAAATCGCATAGTTGCTGGCTGCTAGCGTCGATAATAGCGCGGTTTTCGGCCGTTAGCGGCAAAAATCGCCCGATTTTTGGCCGCTAGCGGCGAAATTCGCACGATTTTTGGCCGCTACCGGCGAAAATCGCGCTATTTTTGGCCGGTAGGCTCGAAAATCGCGATTTTTGCCCGCCAGCTGCGAAAATCGCATGGTTTTTGGCCGCTAGCGGCGAAAATCGCGCGGTTTTTGGACGGTAGCGGCGAAAATCGCGATATTTTTGCCCGCCAGCTGCAAAAATCGCATAGTTTCTGGCTGCTAGCGGCGAAAATCGCGCGATTTTTGGCCGCTTGCGGCGAAAATCGCCCGATTTTAGGCTGCTAGTGGCGAAAATCGCACGGTGTTTGGCCGCTAGCGGCGAAAATCGCGCTATTTTTGGCCGGTAGCGGCGAAAATCGCGATTTTTGCCCGCCAGCTGCGAAAATCGCATGGTTTTTAGCCGCTAGCGGCGAAAATCGCGCGGTTTTTCGCCGGTAGCGGCGAAAATAGCGCTATTTTTGCCCGCTAGCTGCAAAAATCGCATAGTTTCTGGTCGCTAGCGGCGAAAATCGCGCTATTTTTGGCCGGTAGCGGCGAAAATCGCGATTTTTGCCCGCCAGCGGCGAAAATCGCACGGTTTTTGGCCAGTTGCGGCGAAAATCGCGCTATTTTTGGCCGGTAGCGGCGAAAATCGCGATTTTTGCCCGCCAGCTGCGAAAATCGCATGGTTTTTGGGCGCTAGCGGCGAAATTCGCACGATTTTTGGCTGGTAGCGGGGAAAATCACGATTTTTGCCCGCAAGCTGCGAAAATCGCATAGTTTTTGGCCGCTAGCGGCGAAAATCGCGCGGTTTTTGGCCGGTAGCGGCGAAAATCGCGCTATTTTTGCCCGCGAGCTGCAAAAATCGCATAGTTTCTGGTCGCTAGCGGCGAAAATCGCGCTATTTTTGGGTGGTAGCGGCGAAAATCGTGATTTTTGCCCGCCAGAGGCGAAAATCGCACGGTTTTTGGCCGCTAGCGGCGAAAATCGCGCTATTTTTGGCCGGTAGCGGCGAAAATCGCGATTTTTGCCCGCCAGCTGCGAAAATCGCATGGTTTTTGGCCGCTAGCGGCGAAAATCGCGCGATTTTTGGCAGGTAGCGGCGAAAATCGCGATATTTTTGCCCGCCAGCTGCAAAAATCGCATAGTTTCTGGTCGCTAGCGGCGAAAATCGCCCGATTTTAGGCCGCTAGTGGCGAAAATCGCACGGTTTTTGGCCGCTAGCGGCGAAAATCGCGCTATTTTTGGCCGCTTGCGGCGAAAATCGGCCTATTTTTGACCGCTAGCGGCGAAAATCGCATGGTTTTTGGCGGGTAGCGGCGAAAATCGCGCGATTTTTACCCGCCAGCTGCAAAAATCGCACGGTTTTTGGCCGCAAGCGGCGAAAATCGCGCTATTTTTGGCCGGTAGCGGCGAAAATCGCGATTTTTGCCCGCCAGCTGCGAAAATCGCATGGTTTTTGGCCGCAAGCAGCGAAAATCGCGCTATTTTTGGCCGGTAGCCGCGAAAATCGCGATTTTTGCCCGCCAGCTGCGAAAATCGCATGGTTTTTGGCCGCTAGCGGCGAGAATCGCGCGGTTTTTGGCCGGTAGCGGCGGAAATCGCGATTTTTGCCCGCAAGCTGCGAAAATCGCATGGTTTTTGGCCGGTAGCGGCGAAAATCGCGCTATTTTTTCCCGCCAGCTGCAAAAATCGCATAGTTTCTGGTCGCTAGCAGCGAAAATCGCGCTATTTTTGGCCGGTAGCGGCGAAAATCGCGATTTTTGCCCGCCAGCGGCGAAAATCGCACGGTTTTTGGCCGCTAGCGGCGAAAATCGCGCTATTTTTGGCGTTAGCGGCGAAAATCGCGATTTTTGCCCGCCAGCTGCGAAAATCGCATGGTTTTTGGCCGCTAGCGGCGAAAATCGCGCCGTTTTTGGCCGGTAGCGGCGAAAATCGCGCTATTTTTGCCTGCCAGCTGCAAAAATCGCATAGTTGCTGGCTCCTAGCGTCGATAATAGCGCGGTTTTCGGCCGTTAGCGGGAAAAATCGCCCGATTTTTGGCCGCTAGCGGCGAAAATCACACGGTTTTTGGCCGCTAGCGGCGAAAATCGCGCTATTTTTGGCCGCTTGCGGCGAAAATCGGCCGATTTTTGACCGCTAGCGGCGAAAATCGCTTGGTTTTTGGCCGGTAGCGGCGAAAATCGCGCGGTTTTTTGCCGATAGCGGCGAAAATCGCGATATTTTTGCCCGCCAGCTGCAAAAATCGCATAGTTTCTGGTCGCTAGCGGCGAAAATCGGGCGATTTTTGGCCGCTTGCGGCGAAAATCGCCCGATTTTAGGCCGCTAATGGCGAAAATCGCACGGTTTTTGGCCGCTAGCGGCGAAAATCGCGCTATTTTTGGCCGATAGCGGCGAAAATCGCGATTTTTGCCCGCCAGCTGCGAAAATCGCATGGTTTTTGGCCGCTAGCGGCGAAAATCGCGCGGTTTTTGGCTGGTAGCGGCGAAAATCGCGATTTTTGCCCGCAAGCTGCGAAAATCGCATGGTTTTTGGACGGTAGCGGGAAAAATCGCGCTATTTTTTCCCGCCAGCTGCAAAAATCGCATAGTTTCTGGTCGCTAGCAGCGAAAATCGCACTATTTTTGGCCGGTAGGGGCGAAAATCGCGATTTTTGCCCGCCAGCGGCGAAAATCGCACGGTTTTTGGCCGCTAGCGGCGAAAATCGCGCTATTTTTGGCGTTAGCGGCGAAAATCGCGATTTTTGCCCGCCAGCTGCGAAAATCGAATGGTTTTTGGCCGCTAGCGGCGAAAATCGCGCGGTTTTTGGCCGGTAGCGGCGAAATTCGCGCGATTTTTACCCGCCAGCTGCAAAAATCGCATAGTTTCTGGCCGCTAGCGGCGAAAATCGCGCGATTTTTCGCCGCTAGCGGCGAAATTCGCACGGTTTTTGGCCGCTAGCGGCGAAAATCGCGCTATTTTTGGCCGGTAGCGACGAAAATCGCGATTTTTGCCCGCCAGCTGCGAAAATCGCATGGTTTTTGGCCGCTAGCGGCGAAAATCGCGCTGTTTTTGGCTGGTAGCGGCGAAAATCGCGATTTTTGCCCGCAAGCTGCGAAAATCGCATGGTTTTTGGCCGCTAGCGGCGAAAATCGCGCGGTTTTTGGCCGGTAGCGGCAAAAATCGCGCTATTTTTGCCCGCCAGCTGCAAAAATCGCATAGTTTCTGGTCGCTAGCGGCGAAAATCGCGCTATTTTTGGCCGGTAGCGGCGAAAATCGCGATTTTTGCCCGCCAGCGGCGAAAATCGCACGGTTTTTGGCCGCTAGCGGCGAAAATCGCGCTATTTTTGGCCGGTAGCGGCGAAAATCGCGATTTTTGCCCGCCAGCTGCGAAAATCGCATGGTTTTTGGCCGCTAGCGGCGAAAATCGCGCTGTTTTTGGCCGGTAGCGGCGAAAATCGCGCTATTTTTGCCTGCCAGCTGCAAAAATAGCATAGTTGCTGGCTGCTAGCGTCGAAAATAGCGCGGTTTTCGGCCGTTAGCGGCAAAAATCGCCCGATTTTTGGCCGCTAGCGGCGAAAATCGCGCTATTTTTGGCCGGTAGCGGCGAAAATCGCGATTTTTGCCCGCCAGCTGCGAAAATCGTATGGTTTTTGGCCGCTAGCGGCGAAAATCGCGCAGTTTTTGGCAGGTAGCGGCGAAAATCGCGATTTTTGCCCGCCAGCGGCGAAAATCGCACGGTTTTTGGCCGCTAGCGGCGAAAATCGCGCTATTTTTGGCGTTAGCGGCGAAAATCGCTATTTTTGCCCGCCAGCTGCGAAAATCGCATGGTTTTTGGCCGCTAGCGGCGAAAATCGCGCCGTTTTTGGCCGGTAGCGGCGAAAATCGCGCTATTTTTGCCTGCCAGCTGCAAAAATCGCATAGTTGCTGGCTGCTAGCGTCGATAATAGCGCGGTTTTCGGCCGTTAGCGGGAAAAATCGCCCGATGTTTGGCCGCTAGCGGCGAAAATCACACGGTTTTTGGCCGCTGGCGGCGAAAATCGCGCTATTTTTGGCCGCTTGCGGCGAAAATCGGCCGATTTTTTACCGCTAGCGGCGAAAATCGCGCTGTTTTTGGCCGGTAGCGGCGAAAATCGCGCTATTTTTGCCTGCCAGCTGCAAAAATAGCATAGTTGCTGGCTGCTAGCGTCGAAAATAGCGCGGTTTTCGGCCGTTAGCGGCAAAAATCGCCCGATTTTTGGCCGCTAGCGGCGAAAATCGCACTATTTTTGGCCGGTAGCGGCGAAAATCGCGATTTTTGCCCGCCAGCTGCGAAAATCGTATGGTTTTTGGCCGCTAGCGGCGAAAATCGCGCAGTTTTTGGCAGGTAGCGGCGAAATTCGCGCGATTTTTCCCCGCCAGCTGCAAAAATCGCATAGTTTCTGGCCACTAGCGGCGAAAATCGCGCGATTTTTGGCCGCTTGCGGCGAAAATCGGCCGATTTTTGGCACCTAGCGGCGAAAATCGCACGGTTTTTGGCCGCTAGCGGCGAAAATCGCGCTATTTTTGGCCGGTAGCTGCGAAAATCGCGATTTTTGCCCGCCAGCTGCGAAAATCGCGCTGTTTTTGGCCGCTAGCGGCGAAAATCGCGCGGTTTTTGGCCGGTAGCGGCGAAAATCGCGATATTTTTGCCCGCCAGCTGGAAAAATCGCATAGTTTCTGGCCGCTAGTGGCGAAAATCGCGCGATTTTTGGCCGCTAGCGGCGAAAATCGCACGGTTTTTGGCCGCTAGCGGCGAAAATCGCGCTATTTTTGGCCGGTAGCGGCGAAAATCGCGATTTTTGCCCGCCAGCTGCGAAAATCGCTTGATTTTTGGCCGCTAGCGGCGAAAATCGCGCGGTTTTTGGCAGGTAGCGGCGAAATTCGCGTGATTTTTACCCGCCAGCTGCAAAAATCGCATAGTTTCTGGCCGCTAGCGGCGAAAATCGCGCTATTTTTGGCCGGTAGCGGCGAAAATCGCGATTTTTGCCCGCCAGCAGCGAAAATCGCATGGTTTTTGGCCGCTAGCGGCGAAAATCGCGCGGTTTTTGGCCGGTAGCGGCGAAAATCGCGTTATTTTTGCCTGCCAGCTGCAAAAATCGCATAGTTGCTGGCTGCTAGCGTCGAAAATACCGCGGTTTTCGGCCGTTAGCGGCAAAAATCGCCCGATTTTTGGCCGGTAGCGGCGAAAATCGCACGGTTTTTGGCCGCTAGCGGCGTAAATCGCGCTATTTTTGGCCGGTAGCGGCGAAAATCGCGATTTTTGCCCGCCAGCTGCGAAAATCGCTTGATTTTTGGCCGCTAGCGGCGAAAATCGCGCGGTTTTTGGCAGGTAGCGGCGAAATTCGCGTGATTTTTACCCGCCAGCTGCAAAAATCGCATAGTTTCTGGCCGCTAGCGGCGAAAATCGCGCTATTTTTGGCCGGTAGCGGCGAAAATCGCGATTTTTGCCCGCCAGCAGCGAAAATCGCATGGTTTTTGGCCGCTAGCGGCGAAAATCGCGCGGTTTTTGGCCGGTAGCGGCGAAAATCGCGTTATTTTTGCCTGCCAGCTGCAAAAATCGCATAGTTGCTGGCTGCTAGCGTCGAAAATACCGCGGTTTTCGGCCGTTAGCGGCAAAAATCGCCCGATTTTTGGCCGGTAGCGGCGAAAATCGCACGGTTTTTGGCCGCTAGCGGCGTAAATCGCGCTATTTTTGGCCGGTAGCGGCGAAAATCGCGATTTTTGCCCGCCAGCAGCGAAAATCGCATGGTTTTTGGCCGCTAGCGGCGAAAATCGCGCGGTTTTTGACCGGTAGCGGCGAAAATTGCGCTATTTTTGCCTGCCAGCTGCAAAAATTGCATAGTTGCTGGCTGCTAGCGTCGAAAATACCGCGGTTTTCGGCCGTTAGCGGCAAAAATCGCCCGATTTTTGGCCGCTAGCGGCGAAAATCGCACGGTTTTTGGCCGCTAGCTGCGTAAATCGCGCTATTTTTGGCCGGTAGCGGCGAAAATCGCGATTTTTGCCCGCCAGCAGCGAAAATCGCATGGTTTTTGGCCGCTAGCGGCGAAAATCGCGCGGTTTTTGGCCGGTAGCGGCGAAAATTGCGCTATTTTTGCCTGCCAGCTGCAAAAATCGCATAGTTGCTGGCTGCTAGCGTCGAAAATACCGCGGTTTTCGGCCGTTAGCGGCAAAAATCGCCCGATTTTTGGCCGCTAGCGGCGAAAATCGCACGGTTTTTGGCCGCTAGCGGCGTAAATCGCGCTATTTTTGGCCGGTAGCGGCGAAAATCGCGATTTTTGCCCGCCAGCTGCGAAAATCGCATGGTTTTTGGCCGCTAGCGGCGAAAATCGCGCGGTTTTTGGCAGGTAGCGGCGAAATTCGCGCGATTTTTACCCGCCAGCTGCAAAAATCGCATACTTTCTGGCCGCTAGCGGCGAAAATCGCGCGATTTTTCGCCGCTAGCAGCGAAATTCGCACGGTTTTTGGCCGCTAGTGGCGAAAATCGCTCTATTTTTGGCCGGTAGCGGCGAAAATCGCGATTTTTGCCCGCCAGCTGCGAAAATCGCATGGTTTTTGGCCGCTAGCGGCGAAAATCGCGCGGTTTTTGGCCGGTAGCGGCGAAAATCGCGATATTTTTGCCCGCCAGCTGCAAAAATCGCATACTTTCTGGCCGCTAGCGGCGAAAATCGCGCGATTTTTGGCCGCTTGCGGCGAAAATCGGCCGATTTTTGACCGCCAGCGGCGAAAATCGCAGGGTTTTTGGCCACTAGCGGCGAAAATCGCACTATTTTTGGCCGGTAGCGGCGAAAATCGCGATTTTTGCCTGCCAGCTGCGAAAATCGCATGGTTTTTGGCCGCTAGCGGCGAAAATCGCGCGGTTTTTGGCCGGTAGCGGCGAAAATCGCGCTATTTTTGCCTGCCAGCTGCAAAAATCGCATAGTTGCTGGCTGCCAGCGTCGAAAATAGCGCGGTTTTCGGCCGTTAGCGGCAAAAATCGCCCGATTTTTGGCCGCTAGCGGCGAAAATCGCACGGTTTTTGGCCGCTAGCGGCGAAAATCGCGCTATTTTTGGCCGGTAGCGGCGAAAATCGCGATTTTTGCCCGCCAGCTGGGAGTGGGGGCGTCTGATCTTGGGCCACCAGCTGTGGGAGTGGGGCGTCTGATCTTGGGCCAGCAGCTGTGGGAGTGGGGGCGTCTGATCTTGGGCCACCAGCTGTGGGAGTGGGGCGTCTGATCTTGGGCCACCAGCTGTGGGAGTGGGGGCGTCTGATCTTGGGCCACCAGCTGTGGGAGTGGGGCGTCTGATCTTGGGCCACCAGCTGTGGGAGTGGGGCGTCTCATCTTGGAGTAATGTTTCTAACATTGGGTCTCTAACATTAGGATGATGTTCCACACCCTGATGGCTTGGTGCTGTAGTCTGATGTTTAGTGGCTGTGTGTTCAGGAGTTCCTGGAGCTCCTGGATTGTCTGGTCATACGGTGGACGGTGTTTGGCTGCTCTCCTTAGCGCCTTATTCTCCACTGCTTGTAGCTTTTGCATACTAGTGTTCTTTGAGAGTATGTAGTGGTACTCGTCCTCCCACCTATTCCGTCTTTGACTCCCCTCCCACGCTACACTTCTCTTCTGTCCTCTTCCTTTCCCTACTTCTTCTTCCCTCCCACTCCCTCCTCCCTCTCTGAGAGTGTCCCGGTCAGTGTTAAATTACCACAAGATGGAGAGCGTTCCATACATCTCCTGACTCACACCGCCGGTCCCAGTGGCGGCTGTGTAGTTGAAGAGACGAGGAGGAGGAGAAAAGGTGGAATAGTGGTCTGGCGAGAAGTCTTGGTGAATAGGGGGTAGAGGGGAAAAGGAAAGAGACAGGACGCAACTATTTTTTTATTATTAATACATTTAGAAATACAATCATTAATGCAGCTAATCTAGGGGCCAGATTCACGAAGCAGTTACGCAAGCACTTACGAACGTGTACATCTTTCCTCAATCTTTGACGGCTTTGGTTACGTTTATTAAACAGTTTACAAGCTTGAGAATTGCCAATCACCTGTTGTTATTGTTACAAACAGCCTCCTGGTGCTTCGGAGCTCACTAACTGTTTAATAATTGTAAACAAAGCCGCCAAAGATTGAGAAAAGATGTACAGGTTCGAAAGTGCTTGCGTAACTGCTTTGTGAATCTGGGCTCCTAGACTATATGAAGGGGAGTACAGTGTGTGTCAAGAACTAGCTGCCTTATACTATTTGAAGGGGAGTACAGAGTGTGTCAAGAACTAGCTGCCTTATACTATATGAAGGGGAGTACAGTGTGTGTCAAGAACTAGCTGCCCTAGACTATATGAAGGGGAGTACAGTGTGTGTCAAGAACTAGCTGCCCTAGACTATATGAAGGGGAGTACAGTGTGTGTCAAGAACTAGCTGCCCTAGACTATATGAAGGGGAGTACAGTGTGTGTCAAGAACTAGCTACGTGATGCTAAACCTGCCCATCACACAGGATGGCTATAGTCACAGAGCCACGTGTTCAACACTGGCAAACTTAGGATGCATTATGAGGATATCAAGAACACGAAAGATAACGGTAATGTCTTCTCGCAGACACAACAACATAGGATAACAACCCCACACTTGTCTATTTGTGAAATTGATGCATAGAAATTGACAGCGAGTCTTTCGCGCTCTCCTGAGGGCTTTATCAAGGTCTGAGTGTGTGATTAGGACCAGACTTACATCTTAACGTCTAATCTAAACGCTGATTAGACGTTGAGATGTAAGTCTGGTCCTAATCACACAATCAGACCTTGACAAAGCACTCAGGAGAGCACGTAAGACTTGCTGTCAAATTCCATGCATCAATTTCACAAATAGACAAGTGGGAGTTTATAAGAGGCTTGCAAAGCTCCGAATCTGAGGAAGGTCTGAAGGGTCTGGGGGAGATCTGAAGGATCTGGAGGAGGTCTAAAGGATCTGGAGGTCTGGAGGGTCTGGGGGGGGGTCTGAAGGGTCTGGGGGAGGTCTGAAGGGTCTGGGGGAGGTCTGAAGGGTCTGGGGAAGGTCTGAAGGGTCTGGAGAAGGTCTGAAGGATCTGGAGGAGGTCTGAAGGGTCTGGGGGGGTCTGAAGGGTCTGGGGGGAGGTCTGAAGGGTCTGGGGGAAGGTCTGAAGGGTCTGGGGGAGGTCTGAAGGGTCTGGGGGGAGGTCTGAAGGGTCTGGGGGGAGGTCTGAAGGGTCTGGGGGGAGGTCTGAAGGGTCTGGAGGTCTGAAGGGTCTGGGGGAAGGTCTGAAGGGTCTGGGGGGAGGTCTGAAGGGTCTGGGGGAAGGTCTGAAGGGTCTGGGGGAGGTCTGAAGGGTCTGGGGGAGGTCTGAAGGGTCTGGGGGAGGTCTGAAGGGTCTGGGGGGAGGTCTGAAGGGTCTGGAGGTCTGAAGGGTCTGGGGGAAGGTCTGAAGGGTCTGGGGGGAGGTCTGAAGGGTCTGGGGGGAGGTCTGAAGGGTCTGGGGGAAGGTCTGAAGGGTCTGGGGGAGGTCTGAAAGGTCTGGGGGAGGTCTGAAGGGTCTGGGGGGAGGTCTGAAGGGTCTGGGGGGAGGTCTGAAGGGTCTGGAGAAGGTCTGAAGGATCTGGAGGAGGTCTGAAGGGTCTGGAGGAGGTCTGAAGGGTCTGGAGAAGGTCTGAAGGATCTGGAGGAGGTCTGAAGGGTCTGGGGGGGTCTGAAGGGTCTGCGGGGAGGTCTGAAGGGTCTGGGGGGAGGTCTGAAGGGTCTGGGGGGAGGTCTGAAGGGTCTGGGGGAAGGTCTGAAGGGTCTGGGGGGAGGTCTGAAGGGTCTGGGGGAAGGTCTGAAGGGTCTGGGGGAAGGTCTGAAGGGTCTGGGGGGAGGTCTGAAGGGTCTGGGGGAAGGTCTGAAGGGTATGGGGGAGGTCTGAAGGGTCTGGGGGGAGGTCTGAAGGGTCTGAGGGAAGGTCTGAAGGGTCTGGGGGAGGTCTGAAGGGTCTGGGGGAAGTCTGAAGGGTCTGGGGGGAGGTCTGAAGGGTCTGGGGGAAGGTCTGAAGGGTCTGGGGGGAGGTCTGAAGGATCTGGGGAAGGTCTGAAGGGTCTGGGGAAGGTCTGAAGGGTCTGGGGGAAGGTCTGAAGGGTCTGGGGGAAGGTCTGAAGGGTCTGGGGGAAGGTCTGAAGGATCTGGGGGAAGGTCTGAAGGGTCTGGGGGGAGGTCTGAAGGGTCTCGGGGAAGGTCTGAAGGGTCTGGGGGAGGTCTGAGGGTCTGGGGGGAGGTCTGAAGGGTCTGGGGGGAGGTCTGAAGGGTATGGGGGAGGTCTGAAGGGTCTGGGGGGAGGTCTGAAGGGTCTGAGGGAAGGTCTGAAGGGTCTGGGGGAGGTCTGAAGGGTCTGGGGGAAGTCTGAAGGGTCTGGGGGGAGGTCTGGGGGGAGGTCTGAAGGGTCTGGGGGGAGGTCTGAAGGATCTGGGGAAGGTCTGAAGGGTCTGGGGAAGGTCTGAAGGGTCTGGGGAAGGTCTGAAGGGTCTGGAGAAGGTCTGAAGGGTCTGGGGGGGTCTGAAGGGTCTGGGGGGGTCTGAAGGATCTGGAGGTCTGAAGGGTCTGGGGGGGTCTGAAGGGTCTGGGGGAAGGTCCGAAGGGTGTGGGGGAAGGTCTGAAGGGTCTGGGGAAGGTCTGAAGGGTCTGGAGGAGATCTGAAGGGTCTGGGGGAGGTCTGAAGGGTCTGGGGGAAGTCTGAAGGGTCTGGAGGAGATCTGAAGGGTCTGGGGGAAGTCTGAAGGGTCTGGAGGAGATCTGAAGGGTCTGGGGAAGGTCTGATATAGAGGCCAGGGGGGAGGGAATGACCCAGTTCCTGCTCCCAGAGCTGCTACAGTGTCTTCAAGGCGGTCGGTGATGTCTCTGCGGTGTTGGAGGTTCGTGTCTGCTTCCCGCGTTCGTGTCTGCTCCCCCGGGTCACAGTTCTCGCTCTCAGCGCCGCTGGGGGAGGACTGTAGGGGCTCTGCTGGGGGCTGGAATGGCCCGAGTCGAACTGGAGAGACCTGATCAGGGGATTAAAAAGAGCACATGAGAGCAGGAAAAGGTCGATAAGAGTTTAAAACAGTGGTAAACAGAGGTGAACAGTGGTGAACAGAGGTGAACAGGTGAACAATGGTAAACAGAGGTGAACAGTGGTAAACAGAGGTAAACAGTGGTAAACAGAGGTGAACAGTGGTAAACATAGCTGAACAATGGTAAACAGAAGTGAACAGGTGAACAATGGTAAACAGAGGTGAACAGGTGAACAATGGTAAACAGAGGTGAACAGGTGAACAATGGTAAACAGAGGTAAACAATGGTAAACAGGTGAACAAGGGTAAACAGAGGTGAACAGGTGAACAAAGGTAAACAGGTGAACAAGGGTAAACAATGGTAAACAGGTGAACAAGGGTAAACAATGGTAAACAGAGGCGAACAATGGTAAACAGAGGTGAACAGGTGAACAATGTTTATCATTGTTTACCATTGTTCACCTGTTCACCTCTGTTTACCCCTTATATATATATATATATATATATATATATATATATATATATATATATATATATATGTCGTACCTAGTAGCCAGAACTCACTTCTCAGCCTACTATGCAAGGCCCGATTTGCCTAATAAGCCAAGTTTTCATGAATTAATTGTTTTTCGACTACCTAACCTACCTAACCTAACCTAACTTTTTAGGCTACCTAACCTAACCTATAAAGATAGGTTAGGTTCGGTCATATATCTACGTTAATTTTAACTCCAATGAAAAAAAATTGACCTCATACATAATGAAATGGGTAGCTTTATCATTTCATAAGACAAAAATTAGAGAAAATATATTAATTCAGGAAAACTTGGCTTATTAGGCAAATCGGGCCTTGCATAGTAGGCTAAGAAGTGCGTTCTGGCTACTAGGTACGACATATATATATATATATATATATATATATATATATATATATATATATATATATATATATATATATATATATATACATATATATATATATATACATATATATATATATATATATATACATATATATATATATATATATACATATATATATATATATATATATATATATATATATATATATATATATATATATATATATATATATATATAAAATCACCACCACCATGGGAGGTGGTGACGATACCACCAGCACCATGGGTGGTGGTGGTGGTAGCAACAAGCACTAACCAAACACCGCGGCGGCTCTCCGCCAATAAGAGCCGAGAATAATGTCAATAAAAACAATAACAAACACTGATTACGTCACCGATGTTGCCAACCTGCGGTCACCGATTTCGCCCGTTTATAAAGACGAACCCATTGTTTCCCCTCCTTACCGATATATATATATATATATCTACATATATACATTCCCTAACAGGTCAATGCGCCAAGCACACATATGTCGTAACTTTAACAACCTTCCCGTTTATAATACATATTCCGTTTACCACAGAAAACGGAAGTCAACAAACATTTTCGGCGCGCAAATTTCAAACTGAGTTAAACCGGCCTAACGACCGAAGGTAGTCTAAAAAGCTGTCGCTATGGCGTCATATCTCTGCCTACCGCACGGAGATAAACCATCACGGAGCTATCATTTGACGGCCAGATAGAGAGAGACACATGTCGTCACTTTCAATATTTGATGAACTATAACAGCTTTGCTCAATCGGCGGCGGACTGGTAACAATGTGTGAGAAGCGGCAGATTATCGGCAACTTTCGCCACACCGAAACCATACGGTGTCATCACACTGCCTCTTAGCAATAATATATATATATATATATATATATATATATATATATATATATATATATATATATATATATATATATATATATATACACACACAAGCCAGGGGACAGTAAGCCAGGTATAGATGTGGTGAAGGTCAACTTTTTTTTTAAAAAAGCTGCCATTGACAATGCTTAAGCCTCCCCTACCCACCCCTACCCCCCCCCCTCTGGCACCTCCTCTCTCTTCTGGCACTCCCTCCTCCTGGCACCTCCTCAGCCCCCCCCCCTGTTCTCGCACCCTGCTCCCCCTTCTATCCGAAACTCAGTCTCTGTCCCAGAAGTCTTTCCTCTTTTTCTGTCTAGGGTTTCGAGCATCCCCTTCTCCCTCCTCCCCCCCCCCTCTCCCATGTCCTAGGGACCCTAGGACTCTGGTAACGGGGGGGTCCTAGGAAGAGGGGGTGGGGGGGGGATGTGGTGGAGGGGGGATAGACAGAAGGTGGTGTACGAAACAGAAGTAACGTTAGTGAATAAGGTGTTAGCGTGGAGGACTTAAGTGTACGTCCAACGTGGAGGACTTAAATGTACGTCCAACGTGGAGGACTTAAGTGTACGTCCAAGAACTCACTCTGCAGCAATCCCTCTCAGCTGTCACTCAACTGTCACTCGACTGTCAATGTCACCCGACTGTCACTGTCACCCAACAACTGTCACTGTCACCAAACTGTCACTGTCACCCAAACTGTCACTGTCACTCAAATCTCACTGTCACTCAACTGTCACACATCAGATATGTGGTCGTGGGACCTCCTAGGACATATGTGGGGTGTGTGTATGTGGGGGACACCCCCCCCCAGACAGACGTATGAGGGGACACCACCTCCACAGACGGGTGAGGGGACACCCCCCCCAGACAGACGGGTGAGGGGACACCCCCCCCCCCAGACAGACGGGTGAGGGAGGAGACAGACAGACAGAGACGTGTAAGAGTGACGTGCTCACGACCCACACTGGTCCTCCGCGACGGGGGTCAGTCAGGCGGTCGCGGCGTTGATGGGGTAGCATTTGTGGGCGGAGATCTGCGCGAGGGGGCAGACAGGCGCGGGGGTTGAGACAGGCGCAGGGGAAGGCAATAGGCGCGGGGAGGGACAGGGGGACAGGGAGCGGGGGGGGGGGGGCCTACAATTGAGGCGTGAAAGGCAATTCGCGCGTGGCGCCGACACACCCGTGAATGCCGACGAGCGCGCGAACACTGGCAGGTGTGTGGCGCCAGAGACGGGCGTTTCGCGTAGACAGTGGCACGCACACGTGGGCAGTGACAGGCGTGTATAGACAGTGGCACGCACACGTGGGCAGTGACAGGCGTGTATAGACAGTGGCACGCACGTAGACAGTGACAGGCACGTGGACAGTAGTGACAGGTGTGTGTGTGTGACAAGTGCGTGGAAGCACTCAAAACACGTGGATGCCGACAGGCGGCTGGAAGCACTCAGGCACATGGATGCTGACAGGTACGTGGTGGGTGACAGGTACGTGGTGGGTGACAGTCACGTGGTGGGTGACAGGCACGTGGTGGGTGACAGGCACGTGGTGGGTGACAGGTACGTGGTGGGTGACAGTCACGTGGTGGGTGACAGGCACGTGGTGGGTGACAGGCACGTGGTGGGTGACAGGTACGTGGTGGGTGACAGTCACGTGGTGGGTGACAGGTACGTGGTGGGTGACAGTCACGTGGTGGGTGACAGGTACGTGGTGGGTGACAGGCACGTGGTGGGTGACAGGCACGTGGTGGGTGACAGGCACGTGGTGGGTGACAGTCACGTGGTGGGTGACAGTCACGTGGTGGGTGACAGGCACGTGGTGGGTGACAGGCACGTGGTGGGTGACAGGCACGTGGTGGGTGACAGGTACGTGGTGGGTGACAGTCACGTGGTGGGTGACAGGCACGTGGTGGGTGACAGGCACGTGGTGGGTGACAGGTACGTGGTGGGTGACAGTCACGTGGTGGGTGACAGGCACGTGGTGTGTGACAGGCACGTGGTGGGTGACAGGCACGTGGTGGGTGACAGGTACGTGGTGGGTGACAGTCACGTGGTGGGTGACAGGTACGTGGTGGGTGACAGGTATGTGGTGGGTGACAGGCACGTGGTGGGTGACAGGCACGTGGTGGGTGACAGGTACGTGGTGGGTGACAGTCACGTGGTGGGTGACAGGTACGTGGTGGGTGACAGGTATGTGGTGGGTGACAGGCACGTGGTGGGTGACGCACGTGGTGGGTGACAGGCACGTGGTGGGTGACAGGCACGTGGTGGGTGACAGGCACGTGGTGGGTGACAAGCACGTGGTGGGTGACAGGTACGTGGTGGGTGACAGGTACGTGGAGGGTGACAAGCACGTGGTGGGTGAGTCACGTGGTGGGTGACAAGCACGTGGTGGGTGACAGGCACGTGGTGGCCGACAGTCACGTGGGTGCCGACAGTCACGTGGAGGCCGACAGTCACGTGGTGGCCGACAGTCACGTGGAGGCCGACAGTCACGTGGTGGGTGACAGTCACGTGGTGGGTGACAGGCACGTGGTGGGTGACAGGCACGTGGTGGGTGACAGGCACGTGGGTGACAGGTACGTGGTTTGAGACAGGCACGTGGTGGGTGACAGGCACGTGGGTGACAGGTACGTGGTGGGAGACAGGCACGTGGTGGGAGACAGGCACGTGGTGGGTGACAGTCACGTGGTGGGTGACAGGCACGTGGTGGGAGACAGGCACGTGGTGGGTGACAGTCACGTGGTGGGTGACAGGCACGTGGTGGGTGACAGTCACGTGGTGGCCGAGTCACGTGGTGGGTGACAGTCACGTGGTGACCGACAGTCACATGGTGGGTGACAGGTACGTGAATGACAGTCACGTGGTGGGTGACAGAGCGGATATTGAGAGTGTATGGCTAATTATAGTGAGGGGCTGTGACAGGTGTAAGGTGGACTCACCTAGTTGTGCTTGCGGGGGTTGAGCTCTGGCTCTTTGGTCCCGCCTCTCAACCGTCAATCAACTGGTGTTCAGATTCCTGAGCCTACTGGGCTCTATCATATCTACACTTGAAACTGTGTATGGAGTCAGCCTCCACCACATCACTGCCTAATGCATTCCACCTGTTAACTACTCTGACACTGAAAAAGTTCTTTCTAACGTCTCTGTGGCTCATTTGGGTACTCAGTTTCCACCTGTGTCCCCTTGTTCGTGTTCCACCCGTGTTAAAGATTTGTATTTGACTTCTCTGTCAATTCCCCCCAGAATTTTGTAGGTGGTGATCATGTCTCACCTTACCTGTGTGGTGTAGGTAATGACGGTCATGCGGTTTGTGTCAGGTGTGTGTGGGCAATGGTAGTTGTGGTCCTTGTCACGACTACCACCACCCACACACCTGGAGATGGCTTGTGGGCGTGCGGGCGGCGGTGGTGGGCGTGCGGGTGACAGTAGGGGTTCGAGCGGCCGTGGGCGTGCGGGCGGCGGTGGTGGTGGGCGTGCGGGCGGCGGTGGTGGGCGTGCGGGTGGCGGTGGGCGTGCGGGCGGTGGCGGTGGGCGTGCGGGCGGCGGTGGTGGGTGTGCGGGCGGTGGCGGTGGGTGTGCGGGCGGCCGCCGTGGTGGGCGGGCGGGCGGCGGAGGGGGATGGGCTTACGGCAACACCGTCGCCACAGCTGACCAGAGGCCAGACGATCGATATCGTGAAGAGTCGCGCGAGCACTCCTCCTCCTCCTCCTCCTCCATCCTTCCGTTATCCTACATCCTCCTTTCGTCACCCTCCTTCACCTTTCATTCTCATTCATACTTGTTCCGCTTTCCATTCTTTGCCCTCTATTTTTTTCTGGTATATTTTCAATTCTTCGTCACTCCTATTATCTTGATTCCTCTTTCTTGCGTTCTCTATGTTTTCCTTATCATCCTAATCCTCGGCACTCTCCTTCCTCACTGTTGTATGGTTTGAGTCATCCTTACACTCTCCTTGCATTATAAATGTATTTTTTCTATGGCCCCTTCCTTAATTATCCACTAATATTCCATTGTTTCCCTCTATTATATTCGCCTCTCTCTCTCTTCTCTCTCCCTCCCTCCCACACTTTTCATTCATGATATCCCGCTCTCCTCTCACCTGATATTTATTTATTTTTTTATTTTTTGTTTCACCACCCCCTCCCCCTCTCTCTCTCTCTCACCACGTGTCATGAAGTGATGGTATTTTTGGTGTGTGTGTGTGTGTGTGTGTGTGTGTGTGTGTGTGTGTGTGTGTGTGTGTGTGTGTGTGTGTGTGTGTGTGTGTGTGTGTGTGTGTGTGAGAGTGTGTGTGAGTGTGTGTGCGCGCGCGCGCCTATCCGTGCTGTCTCACAGTAGCTATTGATAAAAAATATAAATAAATGTTTGTATACGTTTCCCTTGCTACGACCCCACGTCCAACCCCTCTCTTTCTCTCTTTCCCTCTTTTTTTCCCCTCACACACACACACACGTTCAGTGTCCCTTCCCCCTCTCTCTCTCTCTTTCTTGTTGTGTCTTCTCTTCCTACTATCCCCTTGACCACTTACCTAAGACAGCGCATGTACTCTGTCAGTTTCTTCTAAGATAAGCACTTATCCTTGGCTATCTTGATGCAGCGGAGGCTTATACATTCACAGCCATCAAGCCTATTGGTGTCCTCGGAACCCACTTAGCGCAATTCCTTCGCTGGTAGCCTCCTTATAAAATATAAAGGGATTGAGTGCTGCGATTCGCACGCGAGTCTGGCTTAGCGCGGCGGCGCCCCGCTCTTCTTGTCCTTATTGTTGAATAGTGGGGAGCGGCAACGATGCAGCCCACATCGCTGGCTTCTATATTCATATTACGCAATCTCTCTCTCTCTCTACCTCCCCCCCCCCGTTTGTCATGCTTTGTCATACCCATCTCTCGCATCCATATTTGATTACATATATACACACACACACACACACACGCGCGTGCAAATATATTTGTAATGTTTGATAGTATTTTGAGGATTGGTTTTATGCACTGGCGGTCCGTAGTAAGCTGGATTCATGCATATCGCTGCGTTGATTAAATATTATGAGTGATCTCTTTACTGCAGGCGTACGTACATAATGATCTGTGAAGCTATCTCGAGTAACTAATGTATGTTATACGAGAGAGAGTTTTATTTCATATAATTGGATAAGTTAGCACGAGTTGTTTTCTCATGAGCCTCATTGGTGATTCTGGAAAGGGCTACAGGGAGGGGTCCTCATGTGACGGGGGTGCGATTGTAACGCGGCAAATATGCCAGCGGCCACTATTTAGATGATTCCATGTCCGGAGTCGGTACCTTTTTCTATGTCATTTGGACTGGCTGATTATTTCACTTATTTTCATATACTTTCCTATTACATGTTGTATTATAATATAATTAACATATTTAATATAATTAGATATTATAATATATTATAAACCGCGAAGAAGTCGCCATTGCGCATCCTCAGCATACTCACGTACGTCTTTCTTACCCTTACAGGCGCACCGGATGAGCCAAGCAGCCTGGTTGGTGGCTTAAGAATCGGGCCTCGTGACGTAGCGCCGCCCTATTGGCCGCCACTACCTCTCGCTCCGCCCTCCATGCATCCTCCGCCAATCGGCGCGCTCCCTACCGCAATGGCTCACGACGAAGAAAGCGATTGCTTCATGCTAGGAGAAAAGCTGTCGAAGAAACCGAAACGGATCAGAACAAGAGTAGACGCCGGAGAGCCAAGGAACTCTTACTCGGCCTTCAGTAGTTTACCCAACTTGTGTGGTGTTAGTGTTAATGCAGTCAGGCCGGGAAGTGCTCCTAACCTCTTCAGTGCAAGTCAACCCTTTTGTGGACTACCATTTGTGAACTATTTCAACCCCCCACCCACGGTGGGTTCGCGCGGTATGCTAAGTGAGTTGTTCGGCGCCCACACCAAGCCTGTGGCGCCCTGCCCGCCTGAAGACACAGTGTCAAACATGGGTGTGTTGGACAAAGTGACGAGCTCTAGCGTCCATAGTGCTGATGCGGTGAACTCTGTGATTCGGGGGCCGGAGCCTGATAACGTGCTCTTGCGGGAAATCCTCCAGGGACGTAAACGGGACCTTCTTACTATGGAGGAGATAGAGGCCGCCCGCTCCTTACACAACAATAATAATAGTTACAAGGGGGCGACGGACTCTGTAGAGGCCAACAACGAGGAGACTAACGCGGGCAGGGATGAGAACAGCGTCTCGGCGGAGGACGCGCGCTGTGAGTCCGAGGTGGAGGAGACTATGAGTCAGAACAGTCCGCGCACAGACTCCCCAGAACCCAGGAAACGTCTGGAGAATATCGTGAGTGTGATCCGCTCCTCCCCCACCCCAAACACCACCGTCAACGGCTGCAAGAAGCGCAAACTCTACCTCCCGCAGCAGCACGAGACGCGCCCCAACTACGACTCCCAGAACGAGGAGGGCGAGGCTGCGGCCGAGCCTGACAACAAGACCAGACGGCTGGACGAGGACGAGCAGGCCGAGTCGAGGGTGGGCGAGGGCGGCGAGGAGGGGGGCCTCCAGATTGACCTGAGTGTCAGAAGACGCTCCCCAGAGCCTCAGCGCCCACCCTCCCCGAAGCCTCCCACCTCCACCTCCTCCAACGACTCCAACGACGCCTCCTCCTACCTCCTGGATTACGCCCAGCGATTAATACGCAACCAAGAGGCCCGATTACAGAGAGAAAACGACATGAAGAACACGGATCTGAACGAGAAGTTGCAGCTGCTGCGGAACTTGAGTCTGGGGTCGCAGGTGACGGACCTGGAGGGCCTGGCCGACGTGCTCAAGACGGAGATCACGGCGTCTCTGGCCGTCATCATCGACACCATAGTCAACAAGTACGTGCAGCAGAGAAAACTGCTCACCAAGCAGGCGGAAGTGGCCGCCGAGCAGCTCAACCGGGATATTGCCTCGCAGCTGATGGAGCGGTCTCGGTCCCCGCGGTCTCACAAGATGCTCGACTCCAGAGGGCCTCCCAACATGCCCAGGCTCAACGGCATGCCCGCCCCCCACGGCCCCCTCAACCTCTCCCCCTACCCTGGCTCCGAGAACAACCTCAATAACCTCAATCTGCCCCACCTCCGGCCGCCCCTCTATAAGCCCCCACACGGGTTCTTCCACGGCAATCTGCCCCCCATGGGCGGCATGATCCCCAGTGGGCAGTCGTCCCCCTACGGCGGGATGGAGCCCGAGCAGGACGAAGCCCTACCGCTAGTGGTGACGCCCAAGAAGAAGCGTCACAAGGTGACGGACTCTCGCCTCACGCCCCGGACCGTAGGACGCCTCCTGGAGGACTTCCCCCGCTACGGTCCCTTGCCAGGGATGGGTGGGCAGACGTCCCCTCGCAGCTCCCCTCCCCCGCCGCCCATGAACCACCACCCACACCACCGCCCCACCTCCTTCCCCCAACCCCCGCCCCTCCTGCCAGTGTCGCTACCCACCTCCGTCGCCATCCCCAACCCATCCTTGCACGACACCAGTTTACTATACCCAAGTTACTACGGCGGGCACCGGGCGTCGTCCCCCATGGACGGGCGGCGGGAGGAGTCCCCCGCGGGGCCCCCGCCACCGCACCCCCACCCGCTCCTACACCCGGCGCTCCTCGCAGCCTCCTCGCCGGACTCCTTCTCTCGCTTCCTTCACGGCGCCGACCACGACCGCGCCTCCGACTGCTCGCCGGCGGACCCACACTACGACGGAGTGCAGCCTACTATATCCTTTTATTCACCTGAACGTAAATATCAAATCCAACCGTTTGTTTTGTGTGTTTTGCTTCGCAGAAAGTTGCTTGTGTATCTCTCTCTCTGTCTCTCTCTCTCTCTCTCGTCCTCTCACACACACACACACGTCAGGTCACTCTCACGTCTCCTCACTCTTAGTGTTACTAAGTCATTCAAAACCACAGTGACACCGGGCCAAGTTATCGAGAAGTTTATGTTAGTGTCCCTGGCACTCCCTCTGATGGCTGTCCCTCCCCCAACAACCCCCCCTTCAGCATGTCCCCCTCCCCCACACACCCCCACCAACAGTGCCACCATCACCGTCTACCTACACCCCTCACACGCTAACTCATTACCTCACACGTCAGTGTAGGTGTCAACACCCTCCTCAGTGTTCCTGAATCAATCCTCCCTCAGTCGTGCTGAGTCAGTCAGTCATCTCTTATAATGTGATCCAATAATTCCTCGCTACTTTCTCTCCTCCTCTCCCTCTCTCTCTCTCTCTCCCTTCTTATCTTCCACGTGTCATTTGTTTCCTAGCCATCTTTCCTTGCTTCTCGGTATCTTTCTTGTCTCTACCTTTCTTCCCCCTTCATTATCATAGATTCACTCCATTATCTCCTGTGTTTTGTCCTCGCTTTCCCTTCCTCTTCTTATCTCCTGTTTCCACATAAAAACACTCATTTCAAAGTTATCTGTGTCTGTAATACATCTTTCAATTCTGCTTATGGCAACCACATAACTATTTGACCTGCAAACTATCTCCCAAGTCTACCCCCAAAACCCATCTCTCTAGTGATGGATATCATTAACATAAATCAACCTCTTATCTCCTATCTCATTTACAAAACAAGAATCCATGCTCTGTGGTCAAGTCATGTTATCCTCCTGGATAAAAAAAAAATGTTCCAATGTGTTTACAAATGCCGCAGTGTAAATAATACAATAGAGGGGCTTATTTTATTATTTAGATTGTCTCATTTCTTCTCTCGGGGTGATATTGGAGGCCTTGTTTTACCTTAATTTCCCTGCTTGGACCTTTGCCTTAGTCTTGCCTATCTGTGTGCTTCATATTTTACCCCTGCTTTTTTTTACCTTAGTGATCTCACTTTGATTCTGTTATAGTCATATTATTCCCACTACCTAAGTGTTTACCTAAGATTAGTTACTCTAAGAATAGTTATATCTGTCCACTGTATACCCAAGTCACTTCCCTTACCTTGAGGCTGCACATTGGTTACCCTAATGATGTGTGTCACTTACCTCTATCTGTAATTTACCTCAGTGCACATAATATCCCTGTCTACTAATAATTTCCTTATTTACCTAAGGGTTTATAATCTCCCTTTTCATTATCCTTAGTGCTAAATTACCTCCCTCACCATCTTCCTCAGTGTTCCTCCTACCTCATCATCTCCCTAAGTGTTCCCCATCTCCCATTTATTTGCCTCAATGTTCCCTCATCTTCCAATCATTTACCTCAGTGTTCATTCCTTCTTCTACCTAAGTGAACAGCATCTCCTAATGTTTATCATGCTCCCCAAAATCTCTACCTCAATGTTCATCATCTTACCTTCCTGATAATTACCTTACCTCATCATCTTACCCCTTGTGATGTTCATTTGAACCTACCTTAGCGCCTAGTGTTTACCTTAGTGTTCCCCATCACTACCTCCAGTGGCCGTGTGTTCCCCTCCCCCTCCCCCTCCCTTAGTGATTACCCAACCCCCATGAAGCTATCTTCCCCCTACCATTGATCTCTTATGTTTCCCTTAATGGTCCTCGTTACCTTCTTCTGGCTACGTTACCTCCATTGCTTCGTTTTTCACTCTCAGGGGCTCACAATTTCCCCTTCAATTTACCTCAAAATCCAGGACTTTCCTGCACGTTACCTTAATAACATTACACGTCTTGCCTAAATAATTCACGCCACTCTACTGCCTACCTTAATGCAGGCCTCTGCCGTAATGTTTACCTAAATGCTAACGTGTTGCCTTTCCTAATTAGGTAGATTGACATATTACCCATTTCCGCACTGGCTGTGTAGGCCTATTTTACCCCAAGTGTTACTGACCTCATTTGTAAG
>NC_091216.1:25487247-25629747 GCF_040958095.1 Procambarus clarkii | reverse complement strand
GCAGTGTTTCATATAGCGTAACGCAGTGTTTCATATAGCGTAACGCAGTGTTTCATATTGCG
Organism: Procambarus clarkii; assembly: GCF_040958095.1. NCBI lineage: Eukaryota > Metazoa > Arthropoda > Malacostraca > Decapoda > Cambaridae > Procambarus > Procambarus clarkii. The sequence continues at coordinate 25,629,685 of NC_091216.1, read as the reverse complement.
TAATGCAGTGTTTCATATTGCGTAATGCAGTGTTTCATATTGTGTAATGCAGTGTTTCATATAGCGTAACGCATTGTTTCATATAGCGTAACGCATTGTTTCATATAGCGTAACGCATTGTTTCATATAGTGTAACGCATTGTTTCATATAGCGTAACGCATTGTTTCATATAGCGTAACGCATTGTTTCATATAGCGTAACGCATTGTTTCATATTGCGTAATGCAGTGTTTCATAAAGCGTAACGCAGTGTTTCATATTGCATAATGCAGTGTTTCATATTGCGTAATGCAGTGTTTCATATTGCGTAATGCAGTGTTTCATATAGTGTAACGCAGTGTTTCATATTGCGTAATGCAGTGTTTCATATAGCGTAATGCAGTGTTTCATATAGCGTAATGCAGTGTTTCATATAGCGTAATGCAGTGTTTCATATTGCGTAATGCAGTGTTTCATATTGCGTAATGCAGTGTTTAATATAGTGTATTGAAGTGTTTTATATAGCATAATGCGCTTTTTCCTATAGCATAACAATCCATATTTCATATACTGTAATGCTGAATTTCATGTAACATAACCCAGCTTTTCAGACAATGTAATCCAGCTCTTCATATAGCGTAACGCATTGTTTCATATAGCATAACGCATTGTTTCATATAGCGTAACGCATTGTTTCATATAGCGTAACGCATTGTTTCATATAGCGTAACGCATTGTTTCATATAGTGTAACGCATTGTTTCATATAGCGTAACGCATTGTTTCATATAGCGTAACATATTGATTCATATAGCATAACACATTGATTCATATAGCGTAATGCAGCGTTTCATATAGCGTAACGCATTGTTTCATATAGCGTAACGCATTGTTTCATATAGCGTAACGCATTGTTTCATATAGCGTAACGCATTGTTTCACATAGCGTAACGCATTGTCTCACATAACGTAACAGTGTTATATATAGCGTAACGTAGCGCTCTTGTACAGTGTTGTTAAGGTGCTGGGTGGAGATGGGCGTGACGTCTCTAGGGCGGGGCAGTTAGGTAGTTAGAAGAGAACCAGCGACGAGCTGGACTGACAGACGTTTGTGTTAATAATTGTGTTATTACATGCAGCGTATGTATTGCTGGCGGTCCCCCCCCCCCTACCCCTCACACACACACACACACACACACACACACACACACACACACACACACACACACACACACACACACACACACACACACGCACACACACACACGTACACACCCTCACTCATATCTCCACCTCCTCCTTCCCCCTACACAAACACATACCCGCACACATATACACTCTCACCCCTATTCTCCCTCCCCCCTTCACACACACACACACACACACACACACACACACACACACACACACACACACACATGCACACCTCTCTCTACACGCCTGTTTTACCTCAATTATACACATACAGACGCACCTCTCCCAAACACACACACACACACACACCAGATAAACATCAAACGAAGCAAATGTATACAGCCTACCAACCCCTCCTCCCTCCCCTCCCCCCCCCCCACACACACACAAGACACCTGCACATCGCTCCGACCGCTGTACAGCTGTGCGCGCCCATTCCATATTTTAAGACTTTGGTAAATTCTAGATCGTGCGGCTCTGGAGAGGAACATGCGTGCGTGCGGGCCTGTCAACATCTTCCCTAATGAAAGGTCAACCGGCTTGGTCACTCACCCCTGCCACACCTGTGAGTATAGACATACACACCTGTAGCACGCACGCGCACACATACACACACACATACATATATATATATATATACCGGCCACTCTGATCTCTGTGCTAAGATGACTTAGAGGTCAATATCCCCCTTCGTCGCTGGGCGGGTCGCCATCACTGGAGGGGGGAGGGGGGGAGGGTAGAGAGGGGTCGAAAGGGTGCAGTTTGAGGGAGTTTCACTCTTGTGTCGATGGGGAAGTAGGGTTGGTTCTGTTTACTCGCGTGCAGCTGTGTCCTTGAAGCTTCGGGAGGATGGGGAGGAGGAGCAGCAGCTTGGGGAGTAGCCAGAGGAGGAGGAGGAAGAACGTTATAGAGAGGGGGAGAAAAAGTAAGATTGGGGAGAGAGGATTGGGGCTAATTAGGTGCGTGGTGTCTTAAGGAGCAGGTTGGAGGACAAACACTTGAGGCTGAGCTGGTCACTTGGTCCTCGAGATCACCCTCGGAGCTCCTACTCCTAACCCCTTGGCGATGATCTCGCTTCATGCAGGTCGGCGTTCAATCCCCGACCGTCCACAAGAGGTTTGGGGTTTTTAACCCCCGTCCCATCCCCAAATCCTTATCCTGATCCCTTCATAGTGTTATATAGTCGTAATGGCTTGGTGCTTTCTCCTGATCATTTCGTCCCTTCCCCACCCTTCGTCATCCACACCTGTAAGCTGTCCACACCTGCTTCCGTCTCCACGGCTCCCAATACGTGGCGTCCGTCCATCTGTGGCAGTCTGTCAATAGGGGGGGGGTGATCCGTCAACATGGGGGGGGGGTGATCCGTGAACATGGGGGGGGGGGGTGATCCGTGAACATGGGGGGGTGATCCGTGAACATGGGGGGGTGATCCGTGAACATGGGGGGGGTGACCGTGAACATGGGGGGGTGATCCGTGAACATGGGGGGGTGACCGTGAACATGGGGGGGTGATCCGTGAACATGGGGGGGTGATCCGTGAACATGGGGGGGGGTGACCGTGAACATGGGGGGGTGATCCGTGAACATGGGGGGTGATCCGTGAACATGGGGGGGGGGTGATCCGTGAACATGGGGGGGGGTGATCCGTCAACATGGGGGGGGGGTGATCCGTCAACATGGGGGGGGGTGATCCGTCAACATGGGGGGGGGTGATCCGTCAACATGGGGGGGGTGATCCATCAACATGGGGGGGGGGTGATCCATCAACATGGGGGGGTGATCCATCAACATGGGGGGGTGATCCATCAACATGGGGGGGTGATCCGTCAACATGGAGGTGATCCGTCAACATGGGGGGTGATCCGTCAACATGGGGGGGATTGATCCGTCAACATGGGGGAGGGGAGTGATCCGTCAACATGGGGGAGGGGAGTGATCCGTCAACATGGGGGAGGGGAGTGATCCGTCAACATGAGGGAGGGGAGTGATCCGTCAACATAGGGGAGGGGAGTGATCCGTCAACATGGGGGAGGGGAGTGATCCGTCAACATGGGGGAGGGGAGTGATCCGTCAACATGGGGGAGGGGAGTGATCCGTCAACATGGGGGAGGGGAGTGATCCGTCAACATGGGGAGGGGAGTGATCTGTCAACATGGGGGAGGGGAGTGATCCGTCAACATGGGGAGGGGAGTGATCCGTCAACATGGGAGGGGAGTGATCCGTCAACATGGGGGAGGGGAGTGATCCGTCAACATGGGGGAGGGGAGTGATCCGTCAACATGGGGGAGGGGAGTGATCCGTCAACATAGGGGAGGGGAGTGATCCGTCAACATGGGGGAGGGGAGTGATCCGTCAACATGGGGGAGGGGAGTGATCCGTCAACATGGGGGAGGGGAGTGATCCGTCAACATGGGGGGGGGATTGATCCGTCAACATGGGGAGGGGAGTGATCCGTCAACATGGGGGAGGGGAGTGATCCATCAACATGGGGGAGGGGAGTGATCCGTCAACATGGGGAAGGGGAGTGATCTGTCAACATGGGGAAGGGGATTGATCCGTCAACACGAGGTTAAGCCCAACCGTCTCCACTCTATAATGTTATTCACAGTGGCGTCGTGGAAGCTAGTTGAATGGCCATTTTGCCTGTGTGACGAAAATTCCCCAAATTTTCTTTTACCCATCTCGACGACACGCCCACCTCCAAGACACGCCCACCTCTCCAAGACACGCCCACCTCTCCAAGACACGCCCACCTCCAAGACACGCCCACCTCTCCAAGACACGCCCACCTCTCCAAGACACACCCACCTCTCCAAGACACGCCCACCTCCAAGACACGCCCACCATCTCATATTAATATTCTTCTCTACATATCCACATCCTCCCAACTCTTTACTCGTCTAACGCCTTCGACCTCCGGCTCAGCGAGACGCCAATGGCTGCAACGGAAACCTCAGTGTTTTGTGTCGGTAATCTTCAAGGCTCCGCCGGCGACTCGTGGCTAATCTGCAGATCAGCTCTGGTAATCTGGGCCCGGACGGAAGTGGGGTTTAGTGTAAGGAAGAACAGGTCGAGAGGCGCAGATTGTCTCACTTACGGGAGCCGGCTTCACACGACTCGAAGCATGTGTTGAAACTCATTACTTACGTGTCCTCGAATGAAATGTCACGCAGTAAATGTTTCAATATTAATAAGGTTCTTTGGGGGGGAATGATTGTCCTCGTGATCACTGTGTTGGAGGCGGGTCAGTAGAGGAAGTGGCCGTGTCGGATTCCATTGCAAAGCACACACACACACAAAGAGGGTCGGTTGCGTGAGTGGTCGTTCGCACCACCCACGTGGGGCTTCACACGCACACACGCATACATACACGCACACACGCATTCACACACACACACACGATCCTTCTCATATTTCCGACGATCCGACTTGCGGTTCGCCAATGTCTACCAGGCGAGGCTAAGCACTGCCTTCCTAATTGGATTTGGGGTCGACTCAAGATCTTATTTGGGGCGAGAAACCTTGTAAGAGACGCTAGGATTCGCTCGAGTTTAGCCAATCAGACGACAGAGGACATTTGTATTGCTGCTTCAAACACACATCGACGCGAATAGCCATTTTGTAGATGGGCAACGTGGGCCAGAATTACGAACCTCGAACAGTCCGTAATAATGGCCGACACAGAATTGTAAAAAAAAAGGCACCTTTTTTCAAGTTTTGCTTTTGACTTTTGAATTAATCCCAAGAGACTCGACACACAGAAGCCCCACAATGAAACCACCTGTATTTGTCCACAACCTGAGGTTTCCAAGGCTAGGTGATCACCCCCCAGCCCAGCTCCCCCACCCTTGTAAGTCGCTTTTAATGGTATCATGGAGACCTTGATACTTCCCCTCCCCCCCCCCCCACACAACATATTATACCCGCTTCCGTCTCCCGTCTGTGTTAGTAGACAGGCGACAGGAGGGCCATATTGCTGACCCGTCTTGAGGACCCGTCTTGAGGACCCGTCTTGAGGACCCGTCTCGAGGACCCGTCTTGAGGACCCGTCTCGAGGACCCGTCTTGAGGACCCGTCTCGAGGACCCGTCTTGAGGACCCGTCTCGAGGACCCGTCTCGAGGACCCGTCTTGAGGACCCGTCTCGAGGACCCGTCTCGAGGACCCGTCTCGAGGACCCGTCTCGAGGACCCGTCTCGAGGACCCGTCTTGAGGACCCGTCTCGAGGACCCGTCTCGAGGACCCGTCTCGAGGACCCGTCTCGAGGACCCGTCTCGAGGACCCGTCTCGAGGACCCGTCTTGAGGACCCGTCTTGAGGACCCGTCTCGAGGACCCGTCTCGAGGACCCGTCTTGAGGACCCGTCTCGAGGACCCGTCTTGAGGACCCGTCTCGAGGACCCGTCTTGAGGACCCGTCTCGAGGACCCGTCTCGAGGACCCGTCTCGAGGACCCGTCTCGAGGACCCGTCTCGAGGACCCGTCTCGAGGACCCGTCTCGAGGACCCGTCTCGAGGACCCGTCTTGAGGACACGTCTTGAGGACCCGTCTCGAGGACCCGTCTCGAGGACCCGTCTCGAGGACCCGTCTTGAGGACCCGTCTCGAGGACCCGTCTTGAGGACCCGTCTCGAGGACCCGTCTTGAGGACCCGTCTCGAGGACCCGTCTCGAGGACCCGTCTCGAGGACCCGTCTTGAGGACCCGTCTCGAGGACCCGTCTTGAGGACCCGTCTTGAGGACCCGTCTCGAGGACCCGTCTCGAGGACCCGTCTTGAGGACCCGTCTTCGAGGTTTAGGTAACTCGAGGATGGGGCGTCTCCCGTCTCAGGCAAGCTTGGCTCCTCATAGACTGATTAATTTCTCAATTATTCAGACCTAACTGGTCAATTATCTGATTATGTGACGGGGATGAGCATATGGGAGGGAGACGGGGTCTCAGGTTGTTAGTTGACACTTACTGTGTTCCCAGGACCTGTAGTTGTGTCGTCTTGCTCATTGGACCTGCCTCAGATCCTGGGGCCAGATTCACGAAAGCACTTACGCAAACACTTACGAACCTGTACATCTTTTCTCAATCTTTGGCGGCTTTGTTTCCAATTACTAAACAGTTAATGAGTTCCGAAGCACCAGGAGGCTGTTTATAACAATAACAACAGTTGAATGGGAAGTTTTCATGCTTGTAAACTGTTTAATAAATGTAACCAAAGTCGGCGAAGATTGAGGAAAGATGTACACGTTCGTAAGTGCTTGCTTAAGTGCTTTCGTGAATCTGGCCCCTGGCCGGTATTACACTGTTCTCCATCCACACTCCTTAACTACACCTTAATGTACGACTCCTTAGATATTTATCTTGACGAGAGTGTCCTGTCTTTGATAGCTTTTACTGCATGGCTAAACACATCTTTTCATTTCCTTACCTTTTTTTTTTAAGTTTTATTATACTGCTTGACTTAGAAGTAAACAAAAAATAATTGTGTTATAATTGAAACTGTGAAGATTACTGCTTAAGTGTTTCATCCTCAGTATATTGTTTTTAGTAAATAAAGTGTTTTTAGTGTTGCTTGCTGCGGTTCTGGTCACTCAGCAACACTGCTGGTGACGTGGCTTGGTGAGCCATAAAGGCTTCCTAACATGTGTTAGGAGCCATAAAGGCTTCCTAACATGTGTTAGGAGCCATAAAGGCTTCCTAACATGTGTTAGGAGCCATAAAGGCCTCCTAACATGTGTTAGGAGCCATAAAGGCTTCCTAACATGTGTTAGGAGCCATAAAGGCTTCCTAACATGTGTTAGGAGCCATAAAGGCCTCCTAACATGTGTTAGGAGCCATAAAGGCCTCCTAACACATTAGTGTCATCAGCTCTATATTCACATTCATGGAGACAGTGTTGAACGTGAGTGACTTGTAAATACCTTCAATCATGGCTACTTTATACTGCGAAGCATTCACATTAAATAAACTTGCATCCCAGGCACTAATCTGCTGGAAATGTTAGGTTCTCTGTTAAGTATGCAATCACGGGAAATATAATAATGCATTTTTTTCTAACTAAAACGTGTTTTTTTTAATTAAGTTCTGCTTAAATAACTGAGAATCGTGTTGTCTAAATTCTATCTCTTACGACAGTTACCGTTTTCTATCCTACATCGAATACTGTATTCCTATTTTCTTCCTGGCAGAGAATATTACATTCTCGTTTTCTATCCAAAGAGGAATATTGTATTTCGCGCTATATAATATACCGAGAAATATTAACAACCCCAGCTCTTTAGTGCCCCTGGATGCTGCAAACTATTTACAAATGTCTAAGAACGGATCGCTTTCAGATTCATGTGTGTGTGTGTGTGTTAAGTGTGTGATAAACAATTACATAGACGGTTTTTTCCCTTAACTCCAGCACACTCCAGCACGCTGACGCCGATGCACCTCCGGAAAGCCAAGCTTATGTTTTTCTTTGTCCGGTACCCTTCGTCTTCGGTGCTCAAGACCTACTTTCCGGACATCAAGTTCAATAAGAACAACACAGCCCAGCTCGTCAAATGGTTCTCAAACTTCCGGTGAGTGTTCTCTTTGCTGAAGGTTTAATTTAGTTTTAGCTGAAGTAGGTCGGTTAGGCCTCCGATTGATTGATGAAGATTAAGCCACCCAAGAGGTGGCACGGGCATGAATAGCCCGTAAGTGGTGGCCCTTTCGAGCCATTACCAGTATCAAAAGATGATACTGGAGATCTGTGGAGGCGCAACTGCACCCTGCGTGACGGGAGATGTCTCCCGGACCAAGTGGTGACCAAATGGTCGTGCGTGTAGGCCTCCGGACGGGGGGGAACTTTTATATTTCTTGGTTGGTTAGACTGAGGTGGTTTTTAATGGTGAACTTCGGTGTTTGGACAAAGGTGCTCAGTTCTCAGATTCGTTGGTTCGAATCATCGTCACGGTCTTTGTGGATTTGTGCTCGGTTCTGTCTGTCGGCGGTCAAGATAGTATTTTGACTTTGAGGAGATGGTTCGTGTAGGCGTTTTGGGTTGCTCCACAGGGGAAGTGGGTGGGGGGGGGGTGATTATCTAAGGTAGTTAGCTAGTTGTAAGACTTAATGGTCGTCTTCTTGGTTTCAACGACGACAAAGGCACTTCTTCACGACCTTTGCTTCATCTTCAAGATGATGTTTATTTGGTTCATCTTCACGACGATAAAATGATTTCCATAAGGATATATAAAATCCCAAATTTCACGATTCAACGAATCTTCACCTTGATAGCTAAATATGGCAGCTAGGTCTCGAACCCAGGTCCCACACACGGCCTCGCTACTGCTGCTCCTCCACGCCACCACTACACTTACCACACACCCTAGCAACAACGGCCGCACCTGGTTGATACCTGGTTGATGGGGTTCTGGGAGTTCTTCTACTCCCCAAGCCCGGCCCGAGGCCAGGCTCGACTTGTGAGAGTTTGGTCCACCAGGCTGTTGCTTGGAGCGGCCCGCAGGGCCACGTACCCACCACAGCCCGGCTGATCCGGAACTTCTCTTAGAAAACCGTCCAGTTTTCTCTTGAAGATGTCCACGGTTGTTCCGGCAATATTTCTTATGCTCGCTGGGAGGACGTTGAACAACCGCGGACCCCTGATGTTTATACAGTGCTCTCTGATTGTGCCTATGACACCTCTGCTCTTCACAGGTTCAATCTTGCATTTTCTTCCATATCGTTCACTCCAGTACGTTGTTATTTTACTGTGTAGATTTGGGACCTGACCCTCCAGTATTTTCCAGGTGTATATTATTTGGTATCTCTCTCGTCTCCTTTCTAGAGAGTACATTTGGAGAGCTTTGAGACGATCCCAATAATTTAGGTGTTTTATCTCGTCTATGCGTGCCGTATATGTTCTCTGTATTCCCTCTATTTCAGCAATCTCTCCTGCTCTGAAGGGGGAAGTGAGTACTGAGCAGTACTCGAGACGGGACAGCACAAGTGACTTGAAGAGTACAACCATTGTGATGGGATCCCTGGATTTGAAAGTTCTCGTAATCCATCCGATCATTTTTCTGGCTGACGCGATATTTGCTTGGTTATGCTCCCTAAACGTTAGATCGTCGGACATCATTATTCCCAAATCCTTGACATGCTGTTTTCCTACTATGGGAAGATTCGATTGTGTTTTGTACCCTGTATTATGTTTCAGATCCTCATTTTTGCCGTACCTGAGTACCTGAAATTTATCACTGTTAAACATCATGTTATTTTCTGCTGCCCAATCAAAAACTTTGTTGACATCTGCTTGTAGTTTTTCAATGTCTTCAGCAGAGGTAATTTTCATGCTGATTTTTGTGTCATCTGCAAAGGACGACACGAAGCTGTGGCGTGTATTTTTGTCTATATCAGATATGAGAATAAGGAACAGTAGCGGTGCAAGGACTGTACCTTGAGGTACAGAGCTTTTAACATCGCTTGGACTCGATTTTATCTGATTGACTGTTACTCTTTGTGTTCTGTTCGACAGGAAATTGAGTATCCAGCGTCCTACTTTTCCAGTTATTCCCATTGACCTCATTTTGTGAGCTATCACCCCATGGTCACATTTGTCGAACGCCTTTGCAAAGTCTGTGTATACAACATCTGCATTTTGCTTTTCTTCTAGGGCTTCTGTGATTTTGTCATAGTGGTTGAGTAACTGTGACAGACAGGATCTTCCCGCTCTAAATCCATGTTGTCCTGGATTGTGCAATTCATTGTTTTCCATAAAACTAGAAATTTGATTCCTAATCACTCTTTCAAACACTTTTATTATGTGTGCACGACCGAGCCCACACCACACAAGGGTCATACTGCACGGTGGCAGTACGGCTGCCAGCCACGTTACGTACAGAGAGGAAGGAGCAAGGGACGAAAGAAGAGGGGGAATGGATAAGAAAGGGTGGGAGTAGAAAAGAAGGTGAAGAATATAAGATTGATGTGAATAAGAGGATAGACTTAGGAACCAAATGAGAGAGAGAGAGAGAGAGAGAGAGAGAGAGAGAGAGAGAGAGAGAGAGAGAGAGAGAGAGAGAGAGAGAGAGAGAGAGAGAGAGAGGAGAGAGAGAGTTAAATTTAAGGAGAGAAGGGAGTGTGAGTGGGTGATAGGTGTGAGGAGGAGGGGAGAATAATGATGTGTGAGTGAGAGAGGGGAGAGAGGATGGAGATATGAATTAGGTGTGAAAGAGAGAAAGCAGGAGAGGGGAAATGAGGGGAGACGGTAGGGAAGGAGTATGATGGATTAGGGAATTACTTAGTTTATTGAAAATGCGTGCTTGCTCGCCCGCATGCACGAGCAAGACGTGCACACGCACACACGCACACACGTGCACACGCACACACGCACACACACACACACACACACACACACACACACACACACACACACACACACACACAAGAGCGAGCCAAAACTGTTTCGTAGTCATATGAGGAGGAAGATGACTGTGAATAATCAGTTAATCACACCTGACAGGAGGGAGGACACACGGAAAATGATAAGGAAGTATGCGAGGAACTCAACAAAAGTTTTCATGAAGTATTCAAGCTGGAGTCTAATTGGCCACTAGCGCTTAGAGCCCAAACTGAACGGCCAATTCCACAGGAAAGCCTCACTGAAGTAACCAGTAACACCAGAAAATATAAAGAACCAACAACAGGAACTGGAGGTGACAAAAGCCGCGAGGACCAGACAAAATATTCTTATGGATACTAAAAGAGGCAGCGGAAGCATTGTGCAACCCTCTTGCCATAATACTGATTTGCTCTCTAGCAACGGGAGAACTTCCTGACTGCTGGAAAATGGCTAATGTGGTACAAGACAAGAAGACAGAAATCGTTAAACTACAGACCCGTATCACTAACAAGTATCCTCCCTGCTAGTTGTTGGAGACATTGTATTCCGAAGCAGGTTAGTTGAACATTTAGAACAGATAAACTTTGTCTGAAGGCACCAGCATGGTTTTAATAAAAACAAATCCTTCTTGTCAAACTTGCTGGCGTTCTATAACAAGATGACGTAAATTAAACAAGAGAGAAAGGGATGGACCGCATATTCCTTGATTATCATAAGGCATTTGATACGGTCCAGCATGAAAGACCTACTCAAATCAGAGAAGTCAGAGAAGCAGGCTGGTGTATAGGGAAGTGCCTTAAGGTGGGTAGAGCGTACCTCTCAGGAAGGAAGCAAAGGGTTACAGTGAGAGGAGAGACATCAGTGTGGAGAAAGGTTACGAGTGAAGTACCACAAAGGTCGGTTCTAGAGCCCATACTGTTTCTAATATGGGAAATTAGGAATTTAGTTTCTAATATGGGAATATCAACGACCTGACAGGAAATTGGTTCCTTCATGTCAATATTTGCAAGTGATGCAAAACTGATGAGAAGAGTCAAGACAGAGGTAGATTGTAAGGCATTACAATCAGACTTAGACGTACTCCAGAAGTGGTCTGAAAAAGGGCTGCTAGAGTTTAACCCGGCCAAATGCAATGTTGTGCCGATCGTAACAAAAGTACGATACAGCAGTATAGGATAAGGGAAGTACAGATTCTTCAGTCAGAAAAGGAGAAAGAACTGGGAGTGCACATAATCACAGTTCTGATGCCAGAAACTCACATTAACAGAACAACAACAGCTCCATATGACATACTGGCCAACATCCGGGTATCCTTCAGAATTCTGGACAAAGGGTCTTACCAGGCTCTGTATACAGTGAAAGTGAAACCCACACTTGAATATGCATTACCAGCATGGAACCCCTCGCTATAAAAAAGACAAGAAGACTCTAGAAAAGGCCCAAACATAGGCAGTGAGGTTCGTTCCTGAGCTGAAGGGATTAAACGATGAGGAAAACTGAGAGCACTGGACCTTACCACACTGGAGGAAAAGAGAGAGGAGAGACATGATGACAACATATAAGATCCTAAGGGAAATTATCAAGATAGACAAAGCAGCAGTGTTCACAGCCAGGAACAGCAGAACGAGGGGTCACAGATGGGAAACTCTAGACGCAAACCAGTCACAGAGACGTCAGGAAGAGCTTTCTTTCAAGTCTTAAAACATTCACGTTTCTTCAACTGCCTACTACCAACCTCCCGTCCTCTTCTTCCGTTCCTGTGTCAGTTTCTTATAATCGTGTCCCCCCGAACCACCAACCCCCAGAACCCCACTCCAATGAACAAATCCACAAGGGCCGTGACGAGGATTCGAACTTGCGACCGGGAGCATCCCAGACACTGCCTTAATCGACTGAGGTACGACAGGGTTCACTCCAATCCCTCAACACCCCCCTCCCGTCAATCTCCTAACCGCTGTCTCACCTGTCTCCTCAAGAGCACAAACGGTGTCGACTCGAGACGGTTTAATCGTACTTCTTCATAACTGGTCTGGAGGGAAAGAGTGCAAGGGGGGGTTTTAATTACTATGAATTAGTGAAGAGTAGAGGAGTCTGCCTTGAGTACTCCTTGTTGCCGGGGCGTCTTAGAGCCCCGAGGGCGGAGTAGTGCCTTGAGGTGGGTGGTGGTGGCGGCTTGATGTGGTGACGAATAGACGTGTAGAGTGGGTTTATTATGGTGTAAAGCTTATTGCTGTAGAGGAGGTTTACGGGCTCACCATAGTCCGTGATACTTTGAACTGTTTGTTCCAAGTAGCGAATCTTTAACATGTAGAGGAGGGGATTATGGTGCGGTGTTATGTAGTGCGTTAGGGCGCCTGATAGCTGGATGGACAGCGCTTCAGATTCGTAGTCCTGAGGTTCCGGGTTCGATCCCCGGTGGAGGCAAATGGGCAAAATGTTTTTTTCATCCCTGATGCCCCTGTTACTTAGCAGTAAATAGGTACCTGGGTAGTTAGACAGCTGCTACGAGCTGCTTCCCGGGGGGGGGGGGGGGGTGTAACAAAAAGGAGGCCTGGTCGAGGACCGGGCCGCGGGGACGCTAAAGCCCCGAAATCATCTCAAGATAACCTCAAGGATGTGGAGTGCGGCGTTGAAGGGAGCACATGTCGGAAGTGTAACCACAGTCTGAACTAAACTACTGGGGCCAGATTCACGAAGCAGTCACTTACGAACGTGTACATCTTTCCTCAATCTTTGACGCCTTTGTTTACATTTATTAAACCGTTTACAAATATGAAAACTTCCCAATCAATTGTTATCATTGTTACAAACAGCCTCCTGGTGCTTCGGAGCTCAGAAACTGTTTATTAATTGTAAACAAAGCCGCCAAAGATTGAGAAAAGATGCTTACAAGTTCGTAAGTACTTGCGTAACTGCTTCGTGAATCTGGCCCCAGATCACTGTAAAGCATAAGAATACAATCCAACATCAGAAACTGCCTTAATAAATCCGTTAATAGATCGATACATAGAAAATAGCTCTATAAAAGCAGTAAAATAGGTACCTGGGTGTTAGTCAGCTGTCACGGGCTGCTTCCTGGGGGTGGAGGCCTGGTCGAGCACCGGGCCGCGGGGACACTAAAGCCCCGAAAGCATCTCAAGATAACCTCAAGATAACCCCTAAACAAGAGATGACTGGTCCACAAAAGCCATAAATCGGAAGATGGGAAAAGACAAGGAAGAAAACGAGGAAGGAGACGGATAATTAGGAGAGAGAGACTAAGAAAAGTGGTAAAAAAACAGAGACAGGGAGCAATAACCAAGTGTAGAAGAAGGCAGAGCTATAGACAGGAGTAATTAACGCAAGGGGGGCGGCCCGGCGGCGCTATCAATGTTGAATTAAGAAGAAGGGGAACTCCCAGAATCTCGTGCCTTTACCAGCACCTACTGCTGCTCCTGCCAGCCCTTCCTCTTCCTGCTTCGGCGTCTCTGCCACCTGCTTGTGGGCCTGCTTCGGCGTCTCTGTCTCCTGCTTGTGTGCCTGCTTCGGCGTCTGCCTCCTGCTTGTGGGCCTGCTTCAGCGTCTGTCTCCTGCTTGTGTGCCTGCTTCAGCGTCTCTGTCTCCTGCTTGTGGGCCTGCTTCAGCGTCTGTCTCCTGCTTTTGGGCCTGCTTCAGCGTCTCTGTCTCCTGCTTGTGTACCTGCTTCGGCGTCTGTCTCCTGCTTGTGTACCTGCTTCAGCGTCTCTGTCTCCTGCTTGTGTACCTGCTTCAGCGTCTCTGTCTCCTGCTTGTGTACCTGCTTCAGCGTCTCTGTCTCCTGCTTGTGGGCCTGCTTCAGCGTCTCTGTCTCCTGCTTGTGTACCTGCTTCAGCGTCTCTGTCTCCTGCTTGTGTACCTGCTTCAGCGTCTCTGTCTCCTGCTTGTGTACCTGCTTCAGGTAGTCACCTGTATGCTGCCACAGAACAGGGTGATTGGAGAAGGGTGCGTGAGGTTAACTGTTCACCCATCAAGATGTGCTTGCAGGCTCGAGTGCTAGCTCCTTAGCCCCAGACTTTTAAACTCTCCGAGGCATTCAGTGCTTGAACACACACACACACACCCACCTCACACACAGACATCACAATAGCGTGATGCGTCGAATAAGGCAGCGTCTGGGATCCTCTCGGACGTAGGTTCGAAGCCTCGTCACGGCCCTTGTGGATTTGTTCCGGATACATTGCCCCTTTACTCTCAAGAAGTTCTTCGTCGCGTTTATATTTTATGTCGCTGGTTACCACCACCCAAACTTCTGCTTATTTCTTAGTTTGTCTAAGAAAGTGTGTTCACTTGGCTAGTGTCGCTGTTAGTGGCCCGTCTGCGCCTCTCTTGCAATATCCAAGATACAGCGGCGTCTTGATTGCCTGGTTCAGTTTCATTGTGCTGTTTTACTGCCCGCTTGCACGTGCAGGCGGAAAACTTGGGAAGAGTGGGGGAGAGCTCGTCAGTGTTTGCATATGCAGCAGATTTTCTTGTTTATTTTTAAATTAGGTAAACGTAATTTCTTAGCTCTCTCTCTCTCTTTCTCCCTCCCTCCCTCCCTCCCTCCCTCTCTTTCTCCCTCCCTCCTTCCCTCCTTCCCTCTCTCCCTCTCTCCCTCTCTCTCTCCCTCCCTCCCTCCCTCTCTTCCTCTCTCCCTCTCTCTCTCCCTCCCTCCCTCCCTCTCTTCCTCTCTCTCAGGCTGTCTGATTGCTTGGTTGCTCGCTGCACCCTCCATCTCTCTCTCTCTCTCTCTCTCTCTCTCTCTCTCTCTCTCTCTCTCTCTCTCTCTCTCTCTCTCTCTCTCTCCCTCCCTCCCTATCCCTCCCTCCCTTTCTCCTCCTTACTCCCTCCCTCCCTCTCTCCCGTCTTCACTCTTCTCTTCTTTCTCATATACCTTCAATGTATATTTTCTCCTGTTGTTAAATCGCTAAAACTGTTATTTGGTGTACATTGGTCTAGGTGTCACATCTAATGATTGTTTTCCCCCAATCATCTGTCCCACTTCAGCCACCCGCGGCCTCCCATGTACCCCCCTCCCACCCCACACCCACCCACACACCCACACCCACACACCCACCCCACACACCCACCCCACACCCACACACCCACCCCACACACCCACCCCACACCCACACACCCACCCCACACCCACCCCACACCCACACACCCACCAAACACCTCCGCCTCCAATCCCCAAGCGGGCGAGCGGCAGCGGTCGGTGTAGTTACACAACACATCGAAGTACCATCCCTCATGCAAGAGTTTTATATTAGAGAAAACGCTGAGGTATCCGGTAAAGCGGGCCACGCTTAGAGCGCCGGGTGTCTCAAGACTCAATATTGACTCAGCAGGTCAGCCGCAGGGAGCGGCGAGGGAGGAGAGAGAGAGATCTACCGCTTCTACCTCCTACTCCTTCATCCGGTAGATGACAGGTAGTGGAGGCAGGTCTCCTCACGAGTGGGTTAAGCTGCATCTTCACTGATGGTGGGTTCTAGGGCTGGCGGAGATCATCTTGCAGCGTACAAGAACTGTTAGGTCGTTATGCACTAAGTTTATTTGTGAGGCCGGGCGCGCCACGCCCCTCTGCCCTGTCCGGGCATGGAAAGGTCTTGTGGGGGTGATGGTGGGAGGTGAAGCATGCATTTACTCTAGTGTTATGTGGGGGTCGCACACGTCTCTTGTGGGTGGAACGACGATTTGTGGGGGCGGGGCAGTGTGTGTGTGGAGGGGCAGTGTGTGGGGGGCGGGGCGGGGCAGTGTGTGCCCCCCCTTTCCCCTCCCCGGAAGCCCCCCGGGAGGGGGGGGGGAGCAGCACTAGCCCCGTACTAAGGGTTGTAGTCTTGCCGGGTTACGCCCCTTCTTCGCTCCTTCAGAAGAATTCACTTAAGTAAACTCTGCTTCCACCTTCGTGCTTACATCTATCCTCCCTTAATCTCTCTCCCTCCCTCCCTCTCTTCCTTTCTTCCTCCCTCTCTCTCCCTCTCTGTCTTTCTTTGAGAGGTTTTCAACCACTCCGCCTCACAGTTGCCGCCTCTCTCATGCTAAACAGTACCTCTTAACTAGTGTTGACCTCAGCAATGAGGTGTGGCCCAGACAATGGGAACTCTCACCCCCGCCGGCTGGGAGGGGTTGTGGGTGGCAGAGGCCTGACCACTAGCGCCCCCCCTGGTAAGGGGGAAGCTGCCCCCCTCTTAGCGGCATCGCCAGCTACACTCACGGGGTTTATGCCATCTGTCGGCCGCGGTGTATCCTTGTTGTAATGGCTTCAACCCTTCGCCTCGGTAGGCTCTGAATAATTCTGTGTACGAGACGGCTGGAGCCTACCTTCTTCCCCCTCCCCCCCCCCCCCCCCTCTATACTTCCTTGGAAGACGTCGACGACGCCTCCTCCTCGTTCTTCCTAATTTGTACTTCTATTCCTACCGCTCTTGTTCCACATCCTCGACATCCTTTGATTCATCTACCACCATCTACTACAAGCCTGTCTACCATTGCCCTCTACAATAGACACCTGGAGAACCTACCTACCTACCTACCCCCCCCCCTCTCTCTCTCTCTGTCTCTCTCTGTCTGTCTCTCTCTGTCTCTCTCTCTCTGTCTCTCTCTCTCTGTCTCTCTCTCTCTGTCTCTCTCTGTCTGTCTCTCTCTCTCTCTCTCTCTCTCTCTCTCTCTCTCTCTCTCTCTCTCTCTCTCTCTCTCTCTCTCTCTCTCTCTCTCTCTCTCTCTCTCTCTCTGTCTCTCTCTCTCTGTCTCTCTCTCTCTGTCTCTCTCTCTGTCTCTCTCTCTCTGTCTCTCTCTCTCTGTCTCTCTCTCTCTGTCTCTCTCTCTCTGTCTCTCTCTCTCTCTCTCTCTCTCTCTCTCTCTCTCTCTCTCTCTCTCTCTCTCTCTCTCTCTCTCTCTCTCTCCCTCCCTCCCTCTCCAGCAAGCAGCAGGTGTGCCGAGGCCACCTGGGGAATAATTAGCGCTGGGAAGATCATGTCTCAGTGCTCGTGTTGCTGTGTTTGTCATATCGATCACTCTTCCCCGCTGTGACCTGCTGTTTAAAAGGCCCGCTCTCTGGAGGCTATCGTTACGACCGCCCCCCGCTAGTTATCACACCCACTCTGGCCACGTTATCGTCGAAAGACATCAAGCGTCTTGCCAGATTGGCGAGGGTCGCTACTCGAGATAAAGAAGGCCGTTTGAACCGCTCCTCAATGACACAAGTTGTCGCCGATATACGTCCTAGACTTGTCAGTCATAACTGGTGATAAGATGATGACAGACTGCTGGTCTTTAGGCTCAGATTGTCCCTGAGATGGGTAGCTGTGATCAACATGTTGGTTGTAGAGAGTTGTTACATAAAGTGAGCTAAGGGGCAGGAGGTTCAGGTTATCTTGAGATGATTTCGGGGCTTTAGTGTCCCCGCGGCCCGGTCCTCGACCAGGCCTCCACCCCCAGGAAGCAGCCAGTGACAGCTGACTAACACCCAGGTACCTATTTTACTGCTAGGTAACAGGAGCATTGGGTTAAAGAAACTCTGCCCATTGTTTCTCGCCGGCGCCCGGGATCGAACCCAGGACCACAGGATCACAAGTCCAGTGTGCTGTCCACTCGGCCGACCGGCTCCCTGGGTTGGTTGTTCCGGAGGCAGTTAGGAACCACGCTAGTTAAGGCTGACCACTTGAAGGCAGCTTATCCATCGTTTAATTAAGAAGTGTGGGTGATAGGTGGGGCGGGGACCTCGGTGCTGGAAAGACTGTGTCAACCCAATCTAGGGGGGGTCAGTAAGACACGTCAAGTGGGCCCTCTTGCCTTATCTATTTTGTACCTCTTATCGTCCCGTGATTAAGGCAGGAAACGCCCACTCTCTCTCAATATATAAAGCTCCTGAGTTAATACGGACATGACCCGGGCCACCAGCTAGGGGCCACATTTCGTCTTAATTCGGGGGGGCTTTCGACAGTACGTGAGGGAGTGTTGTGGAGCTGTGATGCCCCGTGGAGGGTATCAGGTGTGTAGTGGGCGGCGTGTGCGCGATAACCAGGAGGTCTTGGGGGTGCTGGTGGGTACGGGACCACCCCACCACCCCACCCTGTGACCCACCACCCCACCCTGTGTTCCACCACCCCACCCTGTGTTCCACCACCCACCATCTGGCCTCCACCACCTGAGGAACGAGACCAGAAAGTTGAAGACATGTA
Organism: Procambarus clarkii; assembly: GCF_040958095.1. Classification (NCBI taxonomy): domain Eukaryota; kingdom Metazoa; phylum Arthropoda; class Malacostraca; order Decapoda; family Cambaridae; genus Procambarus; species Procambarus clarkii. The sequence goes on along the minus strand of NC_091216.1, from coordinate 25,610,980 downwards.
AGGAATACAAGTGGAATGAACTGAAAGAAGTTGTTGTGGAAGCCACCTCCATCCACAAATTTAAGGCCAGCTTCGACAAGGAAAGAATTTCAACGTCAAAATAGTTAAATTTTAACCCACAAGGTACAACAAGGCTGACTCTTGTGTCCATGATGTCCTCATAATGCGGGAGGTGAATACCTCACTACCCTGCACACACACACACACACACACACACACACACACACACACACACACACACACACACACACACACACACACACACACACACACACACACACTCACACTCACACTCACACTCACACTCTCACACTCTCACACTCTCACACTTTCACACTCACACTCACACTCACACTCTTCACAACCTCCCACCACTCTGCTTCCCTCACCTCTCACCTGGTGTGTCAGTTTCTCTCACCTCTCACCCGGCGTCTCAGTTTCTCTCATGCACCTTCTGTATCCCCGACTGCCCCCTGGGCTGCCCTGGGCTGCCACAGGGCTGCCACAGGGCTGCCACAGGGTTGCCACAGGGCTGCCACAGGGCTGCCACAGGGTTGCCACAGGGCTGCCACAGGGCTGCCCTGGGCTGCCCTGGGCTGCCACAGGGCTGCCACAGGGCTGCCACAGGGCTGCCACAGGGCTGCCACAGGGTTGCCACAGGGCCTGATCTACCCCAGATCCACAGCCCAGCCTCGCTGAGTGCATGTCTTAGCCCCGTGCTAATTACTGCTAATCGTATCTGCACGTAAGGGGGAGGGGCCGCCCGCCGCCGCCCCGTTCGCATAGAAAATCAATGGCCGAAGTTTTTGAACCCCCTTCGCTGTCACGAACGCATCCCGGACCGCCTGCGGATTCTTACAGCTGCTGCTCGCGTTTGCGGATCGTGGATACGGGAGAGAGGGGAGGGGGGAAGGGGAGTGGAAGTTTTTTAGGTTTGCAATGTTATCCGGTTTAGTGTGACGAGTCTATCTTATTATGAAGGGCTTTGATGCTGCGGCGGCGGAGAGAATGCATAAGGGGGTTAAGGGAGAGTGGGAGGAGAAAGGGAGGGGAGTAGGAGGGGGGGGGGAAGCTTAGCGAGAGGGTGATTAGGAGTGTGGGTGGGAGAGAGAGGGGGGAGGAGGAAGGGGAACAGGGGGAGGAGGAAGGGGAACAGGAGGAGGAGGAGGGGGAGGAGGAAGACAAGGGTTCGTAATATTAAAAAAAAAAAAAGTTTCGAAAGGAGATCAAGAGTTGATGGATGCAGCAGAGATGACGTCATCATTCTTCAACTCGTTGATGTGGCTGTGGCGGCGGCCAGGACCCTGGGGTCAGGACCCTGGGGTCAGGACCCTGGGGCTAGGACCCTGAGGCGGGCATAAGCACTCCTGTAGGAATGCACAGCCTCCTGCTGCCGCTGCTGCTGCTGCTGTGTACACCAGCCCGCACTGTGGTAGGAGGAGGAGGAGGAGGAGAGAGCGTGTGAGCAAGACGGGAGGGCTGCGTCTTGGGCTGACCCCTTGAGACTCTCCACTCCTTCACCAGGGAGGAAGTACCAGTGTACAAAAGATTCAGGGGAGAGTAGTGCTGCTCTGGATTGATTTCTCTCTCTCTCTCTCTCACTCACTCATTCTCTCTCTCTCAGTCTCACTCTCTCAGTCTCACTCTCTCAGTCTCACTCTCTCAGTCTCACTCTCTCTGTCTCACTCTCTCTGTCTCACTCTCTCAGTCTCACTCTCTCAGTCTCACTCTCTCAGTCTCACTCTCTCAGTCTCACTCTCTCAGTCTCACTCTCTCAGTCTCTCTCTCTCAGTCTCTCTCTCTCTCTCTCTCTGTCTCTCTCTCTCTCTCTCTCTCTCTCTCTCTCAACCAGCAACTCATATTTCATCAAATTTGTTTTTTCTTGTTTCTTGTCTAATTCTCAACATCTGTTTTCTTGTTCGGTTCGCGGCCCTTTTATATTGTCTTAACCTTCCCTCAGGTAGTGAGCGACCTCATTAACGCGCTCAATTTCTTTGTCTTTATCCTTTTCTTCTCCTCCTCCTCCTCCTGTCTCCCTCATTATCTCTACTTTCCTAATTCTTCCCCCATCTCTCTCTTCCTCTCTCTCTCTCTCTCCCTCGAGGATCTCTCCTTAAGGGCTTCATTCTCAAAGTTGCCGGAGGTGATTTTTCAAGGCGGGAGATGTAGGCAGGTCCGTCAGCGTGCATTCCGCGTCGCCCACGCCAAATTATATAGGGGAAAAAATCAGGGCAATCAGTGCCCTTTAGAATAGGGGGACGACGTGTTAAAAAGATAAATGTGGAATTGGGGGGGGGGCTGAGGTGGTGAAAAGTGTGTGCATACAACAGTAAGGTAATTGGTTAATTGTGTACTTATTATTTGTGTATGCAGAATCGGGGTATTAGCTCTTGGACCATTATTTTGTGTGTGTGTGTGTGTGTGTGTGTGTGTGTGTGTGTGTGTGTGTGTGTGTGTGTGTGTGTGTGTGTGTGTGTGTGTGTGTGTGCGTGCTGTATCTAGCAAGTAATTCCGGTAGAACCGAGTGCGCCTGCAGATTATCGTGCACATGGCAACTATACACCCGGCCACCTCACAACCGGTCTACCGGGGTTGTCAAGCTGTACGGTAAACTTCGATTTTTTCCCCCCCCCCTAAATTTTTTCCCCCCTAAATTTTTTTTCCCCTGGCCCAGCGTGCTCTCATCAACGTCCCGCGGATAACAGGCCGTAAGTCTACTATCTTCACCCAGTAATAAAAATGAGACAGCAATTAGGTTATCAAATGGATAACATAAACAGTCAATCGTGCTTCATGGAGGATTTTGCTATCTTGTGCCAAGATGCGAAATGGTTCGCATTTGATATCAGCGGGGCCAGTTTTATCAAGGGTAATCTCTCACTACGTCCTTAGTGTGTATGGTAGGATTGTTTGATGAGCTGATGATACAGCGTGTCCTCCCGAGCCTTCAAATCATCACTTAACTGATGTATCGAATTGACCGAAACTGTAATCTAACCGTTGACTCGCATATAGAAAACGGGACGTCACGTCAATTTCTGCGAGCCGCAATGATTTCTAGGACGTCAGTTTTTGGGTGTTAGGGAAGGAGGGAGGGGTGTATACGTCAAAATGCGACGTGGGGGTGTATACGTCAAAATGCGACGTGGGGGTGTATACGTCAAAATGCGACGTGGGGGTGTATACGTCAAAATGCGACGTGGGGGTGTATACGTCAAAATGCGACGTGGGGGTGTATACGTCAAAATGCGACGTGGGGGTGTATACGTCAAAATGCGACGTGGGGGTGTATACGTCAAAATGCGACGTGGGGGTGTATACGTCAAAATGCGACGTGGGGGTGTATGCGTCAAAATGCGACGTGGGGGTGTATACGTCAAAATGCGACGTGGGGGTGTATACGTCAAAATGCGACGTGGGGGTGTATGCGTCAAAATGCGACGTGGAGGTGTATGCGTCAAAATGCGACGTGGGGGTGTATACGTCAAAATGCGACGTGGGGGTGTATGCGTCAAAATGCGACGTGGGGGTGTATACGTCAAAATGCGACGTGGGGGTGTATACGTCAAAATGCGACGTGGGGGTGTATACGTCAAAATGCGACGTGGGGGTGTATGCGTCAAAATGCGACGTGGGGTGTATACGTCAAAATGCGACGTAGTATCGTCAAGAGGACGGGTTGGATGATGAAAATAATTTTCAGTTTTAATAAATGGGTATCAACTAAATGAAACATGGCGGGTGTCATCCGTAGACTTGTGGGTGAGGGGGTGAGTGTGGCTGGTCCAACCTCCAGACCTCATATCACACCGCTGGCTCCAAGTCACCCCATCTTAAATATTCATTAAGACAGACACACATTAGCCAGAGTAAAGGTTGTTAGTGCTTCTCACTGTGACCAAATCCAGAGTCGTGGTTATCGCGGCCTCTGAGATTTCTTACTCCTCATTAACGCTGACTTTGCCACATTTCACATTCAAGTTGGCATTAGATTTATATGGGCCAAATTGCCCTCGGAGGAGTCGTTTAGGGGTCTAGTCCTCGGCATCTCCGGCCTTATCTGTGGCCTCGTTAGCCTAATTAACACATATTTTTGAGGAAGTCGAGGAGATGCGTTCTTGTTTACAAAGTCACAGATGTTTCCGCGCGCAATGCCATTTGTTGCCGGCCTTTTTGGTCATATAATTACCCCTTGTCTGCGTGCGACCTTTGTTGGCGGGGTAGTTTTACTCGTGTCTTTGAAGATAACATTAGAGTGGGTTTGAGAGTGTGTTGTTCAAGCTGTTCCAGGCCACGAAGCTCATTTTCTCAGTGGGTGGAGAGAGGGGGGGCGGGGGGGGGGGGTGTATGATTGCGCGCGTACGCGGGGCTCATCTATCACAAGTTTTACCTCCTGACAAGACCTGAGCAGCCAAGCGAACAAATGGAGGCTGCTAGTGGGCCATACATTTAGGCAATTAACTTAACTCTCTGCCTTGCGAGATGTGGGTAAGCGGTGAGCCAACGACCCGGCAAGATTCTCGTATGAGGTTAAGGCAGCCGCTGGGGGAGGTTCGTGGTGGTCCTCTGGGTTGCTGGTGGTGGTCCTTGGGGTTGGTGGTGGTGGTCCTCGGGGCTGGTGGTGGTCCTCGGGGCTGGTGGTGGTCCTCGGGGCTGGTGGTGGTCCTCGGGGCTGGTGGTGGTCCTCGGGGCTGGTGGTGGCCGTCAGGGGTGGGAGTGGACGGGAATATGTGGCTAGTGGTCGCGCCGGACATCCCCAAGATCTCTCCTCGACTGTTTGTGGACCTTCACACCTTATTCTTGACTTGGAGATTATCACGGTGCTTCTTGCTCTCTCTCTCTCTCTTCCTTTATGTTCCTCCCGGCTCTACCCTTCCTCGCCTGGCCATGGGCCATGTGCATCTGTGTTCTCACATATCTCAACCACCCAGTTACAGGTCCCCGATAACTACCTTCCCCCCCCCCTCCCTCTTCCCTCACGACCCCCCCACCCCCTCATGTGTCCTCCCTGCCCCCTCTCACTGACTCATAACCAGGATTTAGTCAGCGATGGTTGTGCCTTCTCGCTAGTCTCCCGAGGGAGGGCTGGAAACAGACCTAAGTGACGATGCTGGCAACCTAGTCATCTCTGTGATCTTAAATGGGTGGTGAGAGGGGGGGGCGCTGCTCCCGCACCAACATTGGTGGTGAACACTGTGGCGGGGCTCCCTCACTCGTCATCACCTGCATAGTGTCCTCAATAACGGCTGCTGTTCTCTGTCAGTATCTCTTAGCCGTGTACGTTGATGTGTTGACCTCGCGCACGCGTGCACACACACACGCGCATGTGCACATGAAGCAAAGATAACATAATGCATCCTTTTCAAACTCAAATTTTGAGCAGAGTGACCTGGATTTGGCGCTATCTTATCGTAATCTGCAGATCAATGACCCGTTAACCTCTCCCCAACCTACACCCCCCCTTCCCTGCACCCTCCCACTCCCCCCCCCCTCATCCCACCCCCCTCTGCCTCTCTTAACCCCTTCAATCGCTGCACCATCTCCCCTCGCCCCCCCCCCCCCGTTCTCTCATTTCCCCTCATGAACCGAAACTTTAGTTTCTACTTTTCTTTCGTCGTCTTTTGTAACTTGCTTTACTTAGCAGGCCGCTGTTGTTCTTCATGCCGAGCTGTGTGTTGTGCCTCCTACTTATTGCCTTCCCCTCTTTCCTCTCCATTCTTCCCTATTCCCCTCTTTCTCCTACTTCCTTTTTTGTGTGTGTGGGGATTTAGAATCATTTTCGAGTAATTGTGTGAGAAGCTTAATTTTCGTTTCCTACCAATGCTGTTTCTTTTTTTAATTCTATTTACTTTTCTCGCTTCCTTCCTTATCTCCTCCCCCCCCCTCCTCCCTGCCCTTTCTCTACCACCCCTTCTGTCTCCCCCTCCGCGGCACACCCCCCCCTCTCTTCTGCAAGTCCTTCTCCTGTCATTACTTCTCACCATTCCAACTTACACTGTTATTCGGTTATAAAGACATCCCCTAATTATTGGAAGAGCCAGAGGGCGAGGAGATAAAGTAGAGAATGGGGAAGAGAGAGAAGGATAAGAAGGACGATAGATCAGGTGGTGGGGGAGATGGTGGGGGAGAAGTGTGTCAGGGAGAGTGTTGTAGGAGATTGGGGACGATGTGTCGTGTCTATATGGTGGGGGAGGGATGGGGGGAGGAGGAGGGGGAGAGAGAGAGAGGAAGGGGGGGGGGTGATGGAGTCATCTGTGCCACACTCGCCCCCTACCCCCTCTCCCCCCCCCCTCCTCCTGACAGCAATACGCCGCCCCCACCTAACACTACCTTCAAGCGGACGACCAGGATGCCCCAAATCATTGACGCCGCTGAATAAGCATCGCCCACTGGCGTATACTATGACCGTTAACGGGCAAAAACGGAAAACGGACGTTTGAAAATAACGGAACAACAATACGAGTCGACAGTATAGCGGCAACCCACAATGAAAAAAAATAATGTGTTTACAGGTGAGGGGCACCACAGGTGTTTGGTACACACCTGTGGTCTCTAGCCTCCTTCCCCCCCCCCCTCTCCCCTCTCCCCTCCCCCCCCCCCCTCTCCCTCCCTCTCCCTCCCTCTCTCTCTCTCTCTCTCTCTCTCTCTCTCTCTCCCGCCCCTTCATTCGTTCTCCCGTTCCTTCATTCGTCCTCCTGGTCCTTCCTTCATCCTTCTATTCCTTCATCGATTCCCCTATTCCTTCATCCTCTTGTTTTTTTCATTCAGTTACCCGCCTGTCCGATCATCCTGTTTGTCCGTTCATTCATCCTCCTGTTGTGAGGAAGATGATTGAGGGAGGTGAGGAGTGTGTGTGTGTGTGTGTGTGTGTGTGTGTGTGTGTGTGTGTGTGTGTGTGTGTGTGTGTGTGTATGTGTGTGTGTGTGTGTGTGTTTGTGTGTGTGTGTGTGTGTGTGTTTGTATGTGTGTGTACTCACCTAGTTGTGTGTGTGTGTGTGTGTGTGTGTGTGTGTGTGTGTGTGTGTGTGTGTGTGTGTGTGTGTGTGTGTGTGTGTGAAGTTTTTCATACGTTTTCATAAGTTTTTTTCCACTGTTGGTCACCTCATTCTTAATCTGCTCGCGCGCGCGCGCTCTCTCTCTCTCTCTCTCTCTCTCTCTCTCTCTCTCTCTCTCTCTCTCTCCCTCTCTCTCTCTCTCCCTCTAGTGTTCTCCGCCTCTACCCTTTATTGTCTCTAATCATCCGTGTCCATTTTTAACATGTGCTTTGTTTGCTTCGTTAGTCTTTGCTTTGTGGCGCGTCGCTCCCCGCCCTCGGCGCCTTCTCGCGCCTGTTTCATGTACTCCACCCGCCACGCTAATTGTCGAGGCGCACGCACGCACGCACGAATATATTCATTTGGTACTGCTTTACTGTATAACCTCTCTCCCTCCACGTTGATACCTTGTACTCCGCCTGTAGCTGTGTGTCTTCGTCAATATGCAGCTGGTGAACGGGACCCGCATCTCTTCGGTTCATGGCCGCACTCTGCTCTCGTTTTTGTATTGAGGTCGTCAACCCTTGTTTTGTTTTGTTTGGGAGCCTTAATGAGGTCGTCGACGCTTGCTTCAGTTGTTTGGACGGCGGTGAGCCCTTGAGAGGAGTACTGTGATCACCCACTTTGTGTAGTGGGAGCATGAACTGTTGTTTTCCCTAGTCCGAGAGCCCTTATGTGACTGAAAACGTCTTGTCTAAGATCCTAACTCTCTCCAGAGCTTCCACGTGGTGGTCATAATTGGCCATACCGTATGTGGACTTGGAATGGGGATCTGGGAGTTGTTCTACTCCCAAAGCCCGGCCCGGGGCCAGGCTTGACTTGTGAAAACTTGGTTCAACAGACTGTTGCTTGGAGCGGTGCGCAGGCCCACATAGCCACCACAACCCGATTGGTGCGGTATTTCTTGAAGGAGTGTGTGTAAAGTTATCTTGAACATGTCCACTTCTGTTCCTGTAATGTAGCTTGTGCTTGCTGGGAGGGTATTGAACAGCCGAGGACCACCTCTGATGTTCAGACAATGTTGTGTGATTGTGCCTATGGCTCCTCTACGGAACACTGGCGCTATTTTGCAATTCCTACCATTTCAGCGATGCGTTCTTTTAGGGTCACAAGATTATGGAATTAGTAGTTTTAACAAAAATTTGTACCGAGGCTTTTATAAGCGACGGGGTCAGCATCCAATGTATGTGCATTTGTAACAACATAATCTAGAGCGTAAGACATATAAACCAATGTAAATAATTATAAGAGATTATATAATTACATAAATGCTAATATGAGCCCTTTCTCTCTGCAGGGAGTTTTACTACATCCAGATGGAGAAGTATGCGCGGCAGTACCTGAGCGAGGGGGTCAAGAGCATCGACGACATCGCCGTCACGCTAGACGCTGAGATCGTCCGCGCTCTTAACCTTCACTACAACCGCAACAACCACCTCGAGGTTTGTGGCTCTCTCGTAGTTGTCATGTAGAGCTGAGGGCGGGGGGCGGGAAGAGGGACGGGGACGGGGGCGGGGGGCGGGGGGCGGGAAGAGGGACGGGGACGGTGGGCGGGGACGGGGAGTTTGGCGGGAAAAGTGGGCGGGAGGTCTGATGCCGGGGCGGCTGCCAGTGGGAACGGGTATTTAGTGAAACCACAGAATTAGGAATATATTGTGTGAAATTGACTTGTAATATGCATTTAAAATCTGTATATAATATATATATATATATATATATATTACCCATAACTAATTTAGACACTGCTCTTGTTCCAGCAGATCCCTGAGCACTTTAGATACGTCGTTGAACAGACGTTAAAGGAGTTCTTCAAGGCGATCCAGGAGCAGAAGGACCAGGAGCAGTCTTGGAAGAAAGCCATCTACAAGGTGATCGCGCGTCTCGACGAAACAGTACCGGAGTACTTCAAGTCTCCGACGTTTCTGGAGCAGCTCGAGTAGCGGTGTTCCCCCGCCCCAGCCGGGGGACACCCGGCTCTGGCGGTCCCCCCACCCCCCGCGCCCCGCGCACACCCTCCCTCTGCAGCACTACCCTCAACTGCAGCGTCTTCACATGCTGCAACCTCGGCTGGCACTTCGGCTGCAGCAACCTCAACTGCAGCTACCTCAGCTGCAGCATCAACAGCTGCGGCAACCTCAGCTGCAACACCTAGGAGATAGAGATTCTGTATATACCAGTGACTGAGCGGCCTAAGGCTAGACTATATCAAGGAAGACATGTTCATAAGAAGGCTAAGATGGAGGACTGTTATATGGGCATTCTTTTATTATTATCATGATACAAATATTGAAGGTGCATGTCTCTCATTTTGTCCAAATGTTGTAGCCTTGATTTATTGTGAATATCTATGAGACAAAGCATTTGTGCCTTTCCATGCCTTCCAGTACCAATGATGAGATCTTTCTGACAGCCCAGTGTACCCAACTTTGTATATAGTTTACTCCTCTGTTCCCCCTTGTTTGTTTCCTCGAGCGAGAGGATGACTTGTGAACTCGCGGCCATGTGAGCCCATCTGGGCGATGCTGCCATAGCCCCGAAAACCAGCCCCCCCGCTGCCCCCCGCCGCCGTCTCCGATGTTCCGGGCGCCTCCCAATTTGGGGCTGGGGCCGCCCCCCCTGAGCCTCGCTAGCGGGGGCGCCTCGACGCCCCCCTACCTACCTGCACCACACACCTCTCAAGTCATGCGCTGCGACGCATGCACGAGTTTCCTAGTCACATGCTAGCTACCCAGGTCCTAGTTTTTACTTTTAGTCTGTTTTATTTTTGATTTTTGCACTGATTCTCAATTAAGGCCCCTAGTTCTAAGTCATGCATGTAGGATAGTTGTTGATGGTGGTTCCCAGTTACCAAATTATAATAGCAAACCACACAGTCAAAAGCCCATACACTTCATAGTATGGTCCCGGGGGCACACACACTGGCCGGGGCCCACAGAGGGCTGCGGGCAACAGCCCCCTACCCCCCCCCCCCCATGTTGTAGGCGCCACTACGCCCACTGTACAAGAGGTGGTCAATGGTCCGCCCGCGCCCGCCCCCCTCCTCCTCCTCTCACCACAAGAAGGCAATATCCCAAGTCAAAGACACACTTGCTCACAACCACCTGCGTTTGGCGAGTTTCCTGCGAGCATAAGACAAACCAAAGTGGCCTTGCTTTGTGGTGGTCGTAAACTAAGATTGACTGCAAGAAGACATCGTATGTGAGATCTAGTCAGATGAATGAATCTCCGGTCTGTTGTGATACAGTCCCAGGCGTAAACAGTTATCTATGTTGAGGAACCTGACCCAAAGTATGATTATCAAAGTGATCTCCAGTCTGCTCAGATCTGACTAATCTTTCCCTCCCCCCCACCCTCCCTCTTCTTCCGTAGTGCACTTTTGCTCTACTAACAAACTAACCAATATGGTGATAGGGTTTCTGTTTTTTGAAGCTTTGTAGATAGAGCTGTCAATCTGTCTCGAAGCTTTCCACTCATGCAAGTTGTTTCTAATAATTACAAAACCAAAAAGACACATGGACAATTATTATCATGTCAAAACAAATGTATTAGCAGAAGTCACAAGTGGATTTTTGTCGGCGTAGTTATGGTGGTGTAGCGCCTCTCTCTCTGGTGCAGAGTTGCAACACTGACCGTCAGTGTGGGGAGAGGTCTACGCCACCCTCAGTACAGTTCAGTGTTCTTTGTCAGTAAAGTTGTGTGAACATGCAGAGCTAGTTGACAATGTGTTGTCTCTGGCACTCTATTATGCTCATGTCATATTTCTTCATTGATTTTGTATTTTTTTTGTAATTTACCATTGTATGCTATTCAAAATGCCATAGACAGTACATTATCAAGACATATGGTAATAATGCTTTTCAAACCAAAACTTTGGTGCTAAATGTACAACCGCGTTAATCGTCTGGTACTTCCATTTAGGCGTTTTTATGACATTCCACAACGTGGGTTGTGTGCGTGAGAAGGTGGAGCAGCAGGTGCGGCTGGCCCCGGGGGACGCCCCAAGACCCCGGGGGGGGGTGCCCCATGACCCCGGGGGGGTGCCCCATGACCCCGGGGGCGGGAGGGGGGGCGTCTCAAGTACCCCGGGGCTCCGCTCCCCTCTTGCCATCTCCCTGCTCCTGCTCCACACCCGTACCAGGGACGTTAACAAATTAGGCACCTTAGAAATGGGTAGTGATGTGAATGCTTTTGTATGAGGATTGTTTCCCTATTGATCGTGAACTTTAGTCTTTTTGATGCTATATTTTCTTAAAATCAAATTTAAAAAAAAAGGTTTTTAAGGTGATTATATGCATTCCATACTCTCTTTGTGGACTCTAAAAAAAATAATCTATTTCTTTCTAACATTCTACATATCTCTATTATTTTTCCACTAACCCCAGCTGACCGGCGTACGGGTTAGCAGCAACCAAACCAATGTTTTTTTCCAGTCTAGTCCATACCTTAGAGTGTAAAAGAACAGTTAAGTGTCTGCTTCCAGAAGCTAGTTTGTAATGAGGTCCGTTCTGACTGGGCTGACGCTACCAGACGTCAGCGAGTCATTAAGTCAGAGGACCGTGGTTGAAGTATTCCATAGTTATTGAATCAGAGCTATTCCATGTTTGATTTGATGTTACGTGTTCTCTCCCAGTTCAACTACAGGCTTGTTGTAACCGTTGATGACGCTCTTGATGTCCATTCCTTCGACATGTGTGTGTCGAGGGGCCTGAACCATCCAGCCCTGACCCTCCTTGTACAGACAGTATCAGGTCGCTTCACCAGGCTCAGGGCTCGATTGGTTGATAACTTTCTGGTGTTTTCTGAAACACTGGTTCTGTGGGGACACACTGCAACAGCAGTAACACAAGACCAAACCGAAGGCAAAATTATCAAGTATAAAGTTTGTGGACCCCTATCCCCCTCTCTTGGTGCTCTCCCTCCTGCTGCCACTCATCGTGGCAGCTTCTCCGACTGCCGTTATCTGGCATAACCCACCCCCCTAACCCCCCCCCCCCCCTCTGCTGCCACTACAACGCGCCATGGCCTGGCACCACCTCTGCAGTTGCCACTACAACACAGGAGGGCACCAACGCTGTGCGGACGTTGCCGTACGAGCAACATGCCAGCGTGTGGTGCCCTCCAGCATGTGACCTGCAGCGCCAGACTCCCGCCACGGCCCGGCGCGCCACCTGGGCTGGGGGTGCTACACAAACTTTCCACACAAAATTTAACGCAGTTGACAACCACTAACCGGAAGGGTCGCCCAGGTGAACGTCCAGTGTTTCAAGTGCCTTGGTCTTACATTTCGATAGAGGGCGGCCCTGTTTTTCACTCTCATCTCCCCACAGAGCCCGTGACACTCTCGTCACTCTTGTGTCAAGTGTTGATTTATACCAATAGAAGCTTTTTCCAGTTTCTGTTGGATTTATATAGCAAGACAAAATGGTTTAGTTTCTAAAGATGAAAATTTAAAAAAGTTTAATTTATTGATTTATTATTTAATATGTGCACCTAGCATTATGTGTTTTGCATATATAGCATATATTCAATTATTATAGAATGTAATAGTTTGTAGACATAAATGCGATTCAAACCGAAATATAGTGTTTTATGACCCTTACACATACCAAGTATCTATTGTAAAAATTATATATATATATAATAAGCCAATTTAAGAAGAACTTTTGTTTAAAAACAATTATCAATAAAACGTAAATTTACAAAATTAAATGTCTGAATTCTTTACCAAAACCTTAAGTGATCAGGTAATTAAATGAAGACAATGATAATCTGATCTTAATGAAAAATTTCAAACAATATTTTGTTTTCGTTCAACAAGAGTTATTCAAAACTCTTCAAAATATATATAAAACTAACAAAAAAAAAGGTTAAATCTTAATGCATAATTGCACTAAGTCCTTGACTGCCAACCTTAAGTAAGAGTCTAGTGCTGCCAACTTTAAGTAGGAGTTTGCAATTACACGGGTTGATGACTATTAAGACAAATAATGCATGGGTTGATGACTATTAAGACTCAAATAATGCATGGGTTGATGACTATTAAGACTCAAATAATGCATGGGTTGATGACTATTAAGACTCAAATAATGCATAGGTTGATGACTGCATTAAGACTCAAACAAATAATACAAGGGTTGATGACTGCATTAAGACTCAAATAATGCATGGGTTGATGACTATTAAGACTCAAATAATGCATGGGTTGATGACTATTAAGACTCAAATAATGCATGGGTTGATGACTATTAAGACTCAAATAGTGCAAGGGTTGATGACTATTAAGACTCAAATAATGCATGGGTTGATGACTGCATTAAGACTCAAACAAATAATGCATAGGTTGATGACTGCATTAAGACTCCCAAACAAATAACACAAGGGTTGATGACTGCATTAAGACTCCCAAACAAATAATACAAGGGTTGATGACTGCATTAAGACTCTCAAACAAATAATACAAGGGTTAATGACTGCATTAAGACTCTCAAACAAATAATTCAAGGGTTGATGACAGCATTAAGACTCTCAAACAAATAATACAAGGGTTGATGACTGCATTAAGACTCTCAAACAAATAATACAAGGGTTGATGACTGCATTAAGACTCTCAAACAAATAATTCAAGGGTTGATGACTGCATTAAGACTCTCAAACAAATAATACAAGGGTTGATGACTGCATTAAGACTCTCAAACAAATAATTCAAGGGTTGATGACTGCATTAAGACTCTCAAACAAATAATACAAGGGTTGATGACCGCATTAAGTCTCAAACAAATAATACAAGGGTTGATGACTGCATTAAGACTCTCAAACAAAACAAAGCAAGCGTCGACGACCGCATTAAGGCTCCCAAACAAAACAAAACAAGGGTCGACGACCTCAATACAAAAACGAGAGCAGAGTGCGGCCATGAACCGAAGAGATGCGGGTCCCGTTCACCAGCTGCATATTGACGAAGACACAATATTAACCCAAAGACAAGAAAACAGGTAAGAGTGGGATGGGCGCACTGTTGACCAGTCGTAAAGTTAGTGACCACAGAGTGGGGGTAGTGACCACAGTGTCAGTACAGTGTGGGGGGGGGTAGTGACCTCAGTACAGTGTGGGAGGTATTGACCACAGTGTCAGTACAGTGTGTGGGGGGTAGTGACCACAGTGTCAGTACAGTGTGGGAGGTATTGACCACAGTGTGGGAGGTATTGACCACAGTGTGGGAGGTATTGACCACAGTGTGGGAGGTATTGACCACAGTGTCAGTACAGTGTGGGGGGGGTAGTGACCTCAGTGTCAGTACAGTGTGGGAGGTATTGACCACAGTGTCAGTACAGTGTGGGAGGTATTGACCACAGTGTCAGTACAGTGTGGGGGGGGGGGGTAGTGACCTCAGTGTCAGTACAGTGTGGGAGGTATTGACCACAGTGTCAGTACAGTGTGGGGGGGGGGTAGTGACCTCAGTGTCAGTACAGTGTGGGAGGTATTGACCACAGTGTCAGTACAGTGTGGGGGGGGGGTAGTGACCTCAGTGTCAGTACAGTGTGGGAGGTATTGACCACAGTGTCAGTACAGTGTGGGGGGGGGGTAGTGACCTCAGTGTCAGTACAGTGTGGGAGGTATTGACCACAGTGTCAGCACACTGTGGGAAGTATTGACTACATCTCGTCCTCTCCAGAGTCCAGAACGTCACTATCCTAATATACTAAATTACCCTAACCTAACCTATCCCAGATGACCAACAAATAGAAAACGGAACGTCGCGTCAATTTTAAGATCCGCAGTGATTTCACACCAGTTTTCGGCCTTTGGGGGGGGGGGGGAGGGGGGGGGAGGAGGTCGGTGGGGGCATACGTCAAAATACAATGTACTATTCAAGAGGCCGGATTGTTAATGATGGCTCAAGCCTTTTAATACCTGGGGCCATCAACCACCTTGTTTCCTCCAATTTGCCTCTCCGTTAGAAAACAAAAAAATACTTTTTACCTTACGTTAACTAACCTTTACCTTACCTCACCTCACCTAACCAAAGTGCTACGAATCCATGCAAACTAACCTGGGAAGGACACTGCATTGACAACGTCAGTGATATTGTATTAATGCCTACCACCTCGTAGCCTGGTGGATAGCGCGCAGGACTCGTAATTCTGTGGCGCGGGTTCGATTCCCGCACGAGGCAGAAACAAATGGGCAAAGTTTCTTTCACCCTGAATGCCCCTGTTACCTAGCAGTAAATAGGTACCTGGGAGTTAGTCAGCTGTCACGGGCTGCTTCCTGGGGGTGGAGGCCTGGTCGAGGACCGGGCCGCGGGGACACTAAAAAAAAAAAAAGCCCCGAAATCATCTCAAGATAACCACTACTACGTCGCATTTATAACGGATTGGTTGGTTCCATAAAACAAACCATGCGACGCACGACCAGACGCAGCAGATACCACACTTATATATATAAAAAAATATATATTTAAAATATTAAAATATATATAAATAATGTATATTTATATACATATAAAAAAATATATTAAAATTTGTAAAAGCTGGGACTATTTTTTTTTTTAAATTGAATGCAGGAAGTGAATTGAATAATCCAAATGAATGCAAGAACTGAAGTAAATTCTGATGAATGTAAAGTTGGTTTTGTGACGCAAGAAGTCAACGGTTCACGGTGGCCTGACTCAAGAGGGCGGCCAGGTATAGCCGGCTGGTCGGTGTTCACACCACCTGGCGGCCAGGTAGGCCGGCTGGCATTGGTCAGTCCCACATCCCGGGATAGAGGCTCCCAGTCTTACAATACCCCAGGGATAGAGGCTCCCATTCTTACAATACCCCAGGGATAGAGGCTCCCAGTCTTACAATACCCCAGGGATAGAGGCTCCCAGTCTTACAATACCCCAGGGATAGAGGCTCCCAGTCTTACAATGCCCCAGGGATAGAGGCTCCCATAGCCATCTCTATACCATCAGAAAGGTATATTTAATACAGCCAAATGGCTCCAGTTTCTTCAACTCCTGCTGTTGGGGACAGGATGCCGGCAGTGAGGCCTGTTAATATCCGCCCCTTGGATAACTATCGACTCTCCCTAGTATGCCACCCACAACAGTTGCCTAACTCCCGGGTACACATATTAGAAATGATAGGAAACGTGCCCAACCATTTTTGGTCCCGCCTGGGTCTTGAACCCTAGTCCATTCTGGGTGTGAGAGCCGAGGACGAAGGCCACTGGGCTAAGGGATACGATATATTGAACAAATCCACAAGGGCCGTGACGAGGATTCGAACCTGCGTCCGAGAGCATCCCAGACGCTGCCTTAATCGACTGAGCTACGACATGGTCAAGTTACGATATATTGAGCGCTACACAGACCCTACTATCCGGAGCGCTATACAACCCCCACACAGACCCTACTATCCGGAGCGCTACACAGCCCCACACAGACCCTACTATCCGGAGCGCTACACAGCCCCACACAGACCCTACTATCCGGAGCGCTACACAGCCCCACTCAGACCCTACTATCCGGAGCGCTATACAACCCCCACAGACCCTACTATCCGGAGCGCTATACAGCCCCCACAGACCCTACTATCCGGAGCGCTACACAGCCCCACACAGACCCTACTATCCGGAGTGCTATACAACCCCCACAGACCCTACTATCCGGAGCGCTATACAACCCCCACAGACCCTACTATCCGGAGCGCTATACAGCCCCCACAGACCCTACTATCCGGAGCGCTATACAGCCCCCACAGACCCTACTATCCGGAGCGCTACACAGCCCCACACAGACCCTACTATCCGGAGCGCTACACAGCCCCACACAGACCCTACTATCCGGAGTGCTATACAACCCCCACAGACCCTACTATCCGGAGCGCTATACAACCCCCACAGACCCTACTATCCGGAGCGCTATACAGCCCCCACAGACCCTACTATCCGGAGCGCTATACAGCCCCCACAGACCCTACTATCCGGAGCGCTATACAGCCCCCACAGACCCTACTATCCGGAGCGCTACACAGCCCCACACAGACCCTACTATCCGGAGCGCTATACAACCCCCACAGACCCTACTATCCGGAGCGCTATACAGCCCCCACAGACCCTACTATCCGGAGCGCTACACAGCCCCACACAGACCCTACTATCCGGAGCGCTATACAACCCCCACAGACCCTACTATCCGGAGCGCTACACAGCCCCACACAGACCCTACTATCCGGAGCGCTATACAACCCCCACAGACCCTACTATCCGGAGCGCTACACAGCCCCCACAGACCCTACTATCCGGAGCGCTACACAGCCCCACACAGACCCTACTATCCGGAGCGCTATACAACCCCCACAGACCCTACTATCCGGAGCGCTATACAACCCCCACAGACCCTACTATCCGGAGCGCTATACAGCCCCCACAGACCCTACTATCCGGAGCGCTATACAGCCCCACACAGACCCTACTATCCGGAGCGCTATACAGCCCCCACAGACCCTACTATCCGGAGCGCTATACAACCCCCACAGACCCTACTATCCGGAGCGCTATACAGCCCCCACAGACCCTACTATCCGGAGCGCTATACAGCCCCACACAGACCCTACTATCCGGAGCGCTATACAGCCCCCACAGACCCTACTATCCGGAGCGCTATACAGCCCCCACAGACCCTACTATCCGGAGCGCTAAGCACGTAAATTACATGGTAGACTCATCCAAATAAATCCAAATAAAGAGACAGGTCTGTTGGCGTGAGCATCACCTCAAACACGTTACTTTAAATGTTTTAATGTCGAGACTACGTGAGGCAGGAGTTGTGACTCTCTGCCTGTCAGCTCGGCCCAGTCTTGGCATAAAGGTGTTTACAACCTTTCACTTAATTATAGACAGGGGCCGAGGGAGCAACAGACTCGTTCCTCTCCTCCTCTTTATCCTACTGTAACTCTCCTGATCTCTTGTGTGTTAGTCTGAGCGGCAGTGAATGTGAGCGGCGAAGTCACTCTCCTGTGTGGCAGTGAATATGATCAGCACTTTCTCTGTCCAGTGTGGCAGTGAATATGACCAGCACTTTCTCTGTCCAGTGTGGCAGTGAATATGACCAGCACTTTCTCTGTCCGGTGTGGCAGGGAATATGACCAGCACTTTCTCTGTCCAGTGTGGCAGTGAATATGACCAACACTTTCTCTGTCCAGTGTGGCAGTGAATATGACCAACACTTTCTCTGTCCAGTGTGGCAGTGAATATGACCAACACTTTCTCTGTCCGGTGTGGCAGTGAATATGACCAACACTTTCTCTGTCCAGTGTGGCAGGGAATATGACCAGCACTTTCTCTGTCCAGTGTGGGGGTGTGGGAAGCGTGCCCCAATGTATTATATCAAGCAAGATGCTCACAAATGCACATTTTCTGCTACCTTCAGACATATGGACCGGGATCAGTATTGTCACACGGGAATAAGGGAACATTAGGACAAAGGTCACTGCTGATGTCCAGCTGAGGCAGACTACAATTAGGGCGTCATCGGGGTTACGTCGAGCGGAGACTGGCCAGTTACTTCCTCAGCGATGGCTTCCTCGCCATCTCGTGACAGCAAAGTGTCATTCTTGTGATTGAAGCTCGGGTCACACACACACACACACACACACACACACACACACACACACACACACACACTAGCGACAGTTGAGAGTCGGGACCAAAGAGCCAGAGCTCAACCCCGCAAACACAACTAGGTGAGTACACACACACACACTATCCGGAGCGCTATAGACTCCTCGGGGGTCTGGTAGCTGAGTGGACAGCACGCAGGACTCATAATTCTGTGGCCCGGCTTCGATTCCCGGACCAAGCAGAAACAAACGGGCAAAATATCTTTCACCCTGAAAATCCCTATTACCTAGCAGTAAATAGGTACCTGGGAGTTAGACAGCTGTCACGGAGCTACTCCTGGGGATGTGTGGAAAAAAAAACAAAGTTAGTAGTTACAGTTGATAGACAGTTGAGAGGCGGGCCGAAAGAGCAGAGCTCAGCCCCCATGGGTGTCGACACCGCCCCTCTCTCAATACAATCTGTTTCCCTAGTGCCTGACAGTATTCTCCCTACCATTATCCTCCCCGCTCTCTCCATCCTAGCCTCTAATGGCCTCTTCCCGCCCTCTTCTACGTCTACTTCCCCGGGCCAATGTTCTAATTAAATTCAATCAATCATGGTAAACGTGTTCGGATGCGGGGGACGGGGTATGAAGGGCATTATTTCATAGTCTCCCCCGCCATCCCTTCTTCCCGCGCGGTGGTCTGACGCGCCACAACACACTTCCAGCTCTCAAGTTTACCAGCGACTGAACACTGCCAGTTGTCATACTTCGCGGCGACCAAATACACGTCCCCAGGATGTGGGTGTGGATGGGTGTGGGTGGGTGGGTGGGTGTGTGTGTGTGTGTGTGTGTGTGTGTGTGTGTGTGTGTGTGTGTGTGTGTGTGTGTGTGTGTGTGTGTGTGTGAAATATAGCTAACGGGGGGAGGGGGGGGGGACATATTCGAGGATAAAACTCCGTTATAAAAGCCAGATTAAGTCAGTCAGTGACTGTAATCTGTGAACTGTGAACTTGAAGTCCAGAGAATTAATGAACGCTGAGCAGTGCCAACATTTTAATAAATGTTCGCACAGTAATAAATATATATTTATATATAATAAGAAATAAATTATATATATATATATATATATATATATATATATATATATATATATATATATATATATATATATATATATATACACACACACTTTCCTCGAACAGTGCTCCGCTCACTATGTCCGCGTCGCACCTCTGCTAAACAGACCCAAACATCTAACCTATCCTAGGCCCTACCTAACCTTAAATTTATCAAATCCGTCTGAAGTCAGTCGCAGCTTGAAGAAGAAAGGCTCGAGAATAGGTCACAGGAGGGATAGGAGAAGACCACGAGTGATTAATAAGGAACGCGCACTTAGAGGTACTAAGCTGGCTCCTAGAGGTACTAACTGGCTCCTAGAGGTACTAAGCTGGCTCCTAGAGGTACAAACCCGGGCCCCAGAACTACCAGACTGCCCCCCCCCCCCCCCCACGACACGCAGGACATTCATTACTCAAGAGTCTGGATCATTGAGACACAAGCTGTGTCCCGCCAGACTATAATCACCGCAGAGGAAGCTGGCCAGTTGGCCTTAATTAAAGGTCTTTTACGACTTCCTTACAATCATGTCGAGTAAATATCAACACGAAACTTAGGCATGCTGGCAGCCGCTCTGAAGGTCAAGATACCTTGGCTGTGAATCTTTCAAGACGACTCGTCATTACGACTTTTAGAAAACAAGTGTGAAGTTTTCTCTGTTGTGACTCGGACGTTAATGTTTTATGTAACTTTGGGGCTTTTTGGAGCCTGCCGGGTGGAGCTTCAGCTCTTGGACTCAGGTTTTTCCACCAGTGGGTTGTCTCATGGGAGGACTTTCGAACTACGTGTGGCCGTCATGCCCCTCTATGCTGGGATGGCGAAAGAATAGTATAGATGGGATAGAACAGGAGGCGGGGGGCCAGTGCTGGAGCCTTACCGTCCTGCTCACAGGAGGGGGGGGGGGGAAGAGCCAGTGCTGGATGCACAAGAGTGGTCTATCCCACTCAGGGTTGGCGCGGGCTGATGGGATGGAAGGGGCGGCCTGCCTTTTATAGGGATGGCAGCGGCGGCCTGTAAGTCACCATTTGGTCCGGGAGACATCTCCCGTCACGCAGGGTGCAGTTGCGCCTCCACAGATCTCCAGTATCATCTATTGATACTGGTAATGGCTCAAAAGGGCCACCACTTACGGGCTATTCATGCCCGTGCCACCTCTTGGGTGGCTTAATCTTCATCAATCAATCAATCGGCCTGTAAGTAATCATCAATAGAAGGCACCAAGCGGCGGCCTGTAACTACAGTACTGTAGTTAAACTATAATTCTTGTAGCCGCGTTCAGAGGGGTTTTGTTATCGTATAATGCCCGCCAAAACCCCAAATTGCAGATATTTGTATTTGCTAAGGATGGCATTTTTCACCAGTGACTCTGAGAGAGATGTGCTCATTGAGGACACCTTCCTGGGAGGCTCTCAGCGGTACAGCACCGTGGGACTGTGGTACAGCACCGTGGGACTGTGGTACAGCACCGTGGGACTGTGGTACAGCACCGTGGGACTGTGGTACAGCACCGTGGAGCTGTGGTACAGCACCGTGGAGCTGTGGTACAGCACCGTGGGACTGTGGTACAGCACCGTGGGACTGTGGTACAGCACCGTGGGACTGTGGTACAGCACCGTGGGACTGTGGTACAGCACCGTGGGACTGTGGTACAGCACCGTGGGACTGTGGTACAGCACCGTGGGACTGTGGTACAGCACCGTGGAGCTGTGGTACAGCACCGTGGAGCTGTGGTACAGCACCGTGGGACTGTGGTACAGCACCGTGGGACTGTGGTACAGCACCGTGGGACTGTGGTACAGCACCGTGGGACTGTGGTACAGCACCGTGGAGCTGTGGTACAGCAACGTGGGACTGTGGTACAGCACCGTGGAGCTGTGGTACAGCACCGTGGGACTGTGGTACAGCACCGTGGAGCTGTGGTACAGCAACGTGGGACTGTGGTACAGCACCGTGGGACTGTGGTACAGCACCGTGGGACTGTGGTACAGCACCGTGGAGCTGTGGTACAGCACCGTGGAGCTGTGGTACAGCACCGTGGAGCTGTGGTACAGCACCGTGGGACTGTGGTACAGCACCGTGGGACTGTGGTACAACACCGTGGGACTGTGGTACAGCACCGTGGGACTGTGGTACAGCACCGTGGAGCTGTGGTACAGCACCGTGGAGCTGTGGTACAGCACCGTGGGACTGTGGTACAACACCGTGGGACTGTGGTACAGCACCGTGGGACTGTGGTACAGCACCGTGGGACTGTGGTACAGCACCGTGGAGCTGTGGTACAGCAACGTGGGACTGTGGTACAGCACCGTGGAGCTGTGGTACAGCACCGTGGGACTGTGGTACAGCACCGTGGGACTGTGGTACAGCACCGTGGAGCTGTGGTACAGCACCGTGGGACTGTGGTACAGCACCGTGGGACTGTGGTACAGCACCGTGGAGCTGTGGTACAGCACCGTGGGACTGTGGTACAGCACCGTGGGACTGTGGTACAGCACCGTGGGACTGTGGTACAGCACCGTGGGACTGTGGTACAGCACCGTGGGACTGTGGTACAGCACCGTGGGACTGTGGTACAACATCGTACAGCACCGTGGGACTGTGGTACAGCACCGTGGAGCTGTGGTACAGCACCGTGGGACTGTGGTACAGCACCGTGGGACTGTGGTACAGCACCGTGGGACTGTGGTACAACACCGTGGAGCTGTGGTACAGCACCGTGGGACTGTGGTACAGCACCGTGGGACTGTGGTACAGCACCGTGGAGCTGTGGTACAACACCGTGGAGCTGTGGTACAGCACCGTGGAGCTGTGGTACAGCACCGTGGGACTGTGGTACAGCACCGTGGGACTGTGGTACAGCACCGTGGGACTGTGGTACAGCACCGTGGGACTGTGGTACAGCACCGTGGGACTGTGGTACAGCACCGTGGGACTGTGGTACAGCACCGTGGGACTGTGGTACAGCACCGTGGGACTGTGGTACAGCACCGTGGGACTGTGGTACAGCACCGTGGGACTGTGGTACAGCACCGTGGGACTGTGGTACAACACCGTGGAGCTGTGGTACAGCAACGTGGGACTGTGGTACAACACCGTGGGACTGTGGTACAGCACCGTGGAGCTGTGGTACAGCACCGTGGAGCTGTGGTACAGCACCGTGGAGCTGTGGTACAGCACCGTGGGACTGTGGTACAGCACCGTGGAGCTGTGGTACAGCAACGTGGGACTGTGGTACAGCACCGTGGAGCTGTGGTACAGCACCGTGGAGCTGTGGTACAGCACCGTGGAGCTGTGGTACAGCACCGTGGAGCTGTGGTACAGCACCGTGGAGCTGTGGTACAGCACCGTGGAGCTGTGGTACAGCAACGTGGGACTGTGGTACAGCACCGTGGGACTGTGGTACAGCACCGTGGAGCTGTGGTACAGCACCGTGGGACTGTGGTACAGCACCGTGGAGCTGTGGTACAGCACCGTGGAGCTGTGGTACAGCAACGTGGGACTGTGGTACAGCACCGTGGGACTGTGGTACAGCACCGTGGAGCTGTGGTACAACACCGTGGAGCTGTGGTACAGCACCGTGGGACTGTGGTACAGCACCGTGGAGCTGTGGTACAGCACCGTGGGACTGTGGTACAGCACCGTGGGACTGTGGTACAGCACCGTGGGACTGTGGTACAGCACCGTGGGACTGTGGTACAGCAACGTGGGACTGTGGTACAGCACCGTGGGACTGTGGTACAACACCGTGGGACTGTGGTACAGCACCGTGGAGCTGTGGTACAGCACCGTGGGACTGTGGTACAACATCGTACAGCACCGTGGAGCTGTGGTACAGCAACGTGGGACTGTGGTACAGCACCGTGGGACTGTGGTACAGCACCGTGGGACTGTGGTACAGCAACGTGGGACTGTGGTACAGCACCGTGGGACTGTGGTACAGCACCGTGGGACTGTGGTACAGCACCGTGGAGCTGTGGTACAGCACCGTGGAGCTGTGGTACAGCACCGTGGGACTGTGGTACAGCACCGTGGGACTGTGGTACAGCAACGTGGGACTGTGGTACAGCACCGTGGGACTGTGGTACAGCACCGTGGGACTGTGGTACAACATCGTACAGCACCGTGGAGCTGTGGTACAGCAACGTGGGACTGTGGTACAGCACCGTGGGACTGTGGTACAGCAACGTGGGACTGTGGTACAGCAACGTGGGACTGTGGTACAGCACCGTGGGACTGTGGTACAACATCGTACAGCACCGTGGAGCTGTGGTACAGCAACGTGGGACTGTGGTACAGCACCGTGGGACTGTGGTACAGCAACGTGGGACTGTGGTACAGCAACGTGGGACTGTGGTACAGCACCGTGGGACTGTGGTACAACATCGTACAGCACCGTGGAGCTGTGGTACAGCACCGTGGGACTGTGGTACAGCACCGTGGGACTGTGGTACAGCACCGTGGGACTGTGGTACAACATCGTACAACGGCCGTTTAATACTTTAAGTTACCGTAAGACAATATAAAGAAGCAAAATAAAGCTTAAACAGGTCCTGTACTTAAAAGTTATCAAAGTCACATTAAATCAACTAACTGACCGTTCCCGGGATGCCACCCACAACAGTTGCCTAACTCCCGCTAATACCTCTTTCCTCCCAAGGGGAAAGAGAGGCATCAGGCGAAACAGAAACATGCCCAAACGCAATCCTACCCGAGAAAATTTCCCCCTGTTTTCCTCCTCGATTGTCAACCGGGGACGTAGACCACCTTGCCACGAAGACCCCGTCCCGGTAAGACCCCGCAGTCTTACCCTGAAGATGCATTTTGACGGTTAAGACCATACCAGGTGATTAGCGGGGAAGAACCCCTCGTACTGTTAACAGCCCTCGCCGGAAGGGGGTAACAATGTATGAGAAACATCAACAAAGGGTAGTGTGACCTTGTTGTCTTAGATTTAGCTACTCAGAACGAAGTGTCCATGTAGCACGGGCTATGGTGATCCCGTAAGGGCGGGTAGTAGTGAGACCGTTCGAGGAGATCTATATAAGTCCCGTACACATGTCCCGCTGTTCTCTTGGTCAGCCACCAGGGCTAAAATCCGACCTTCTAAGCGTACACACACACATACCTAAACCCAAGTAACCTTTCTTTACCCTGTCACTCGGATGCGTAGAAAATGTAAATATCTGCGAGCTGGTCATGTAAATACCTGCGAGCTGGTCATGTAAATATCTGCCAGCTGGTCATGTAAATACCTGCGAGCTGGTCATGTAAATATCTGCCAGCTGGTCATGTAAATATCTGCCAGCTGGTCATGTAAATATCTGCCAGCTGGTCATGTAAATATCTGCGCGCTGGTCATGTAAATATCTGCCAGCTGGTCATGTAAATATCTGCGAGCTGGTCATGTAAATATCTGCGCGCTGGTCATGTAAATATCTGCCAGCTGGTCATGTAAATATCTGCGCGCTGGTCATGTAAATATCTGTGAGCTGGTCATGTAAATATCTGCGAGCTGGTCATGTAAATATCTGCCAGCTGGTCATGTAAATATCTGTGAGCTGGTCATGTAAATATCTGCGAGCTGGTCATGTAAATACCTGCGAGCTGGTCATGTAAATACCTGCGAGCTGGTCATGTAAATATCTGCCAGCTGGTCATGTAAATATCTGCGCGCTGGTCATGTAAATATCTGCGCGCTGGTCATGTAAATATCTGCCAGCCGGTCATGTAAATATCTGTGAGCTGGTCATGTAAATATCTGCGAGCTGGTCATGTAAATATCTGCCAGCTGGTCATGTAAATATCTGCGCGCTGGTCATGTAAATATCTGCCAGCCGGTCATGTAAATATCTGTGAGCCAGTAATTAACATTTTTGTAATACCTTAATGAGCCTCATTCTCTCTCAAACATTCTCATTCTTATTTCATCATTTACCAGTTCCTTAAAGTCTCACTCTCCTGAATTCTGTTTCACCAATTTTCTCGGCTACTTTCTCGAGCTGACGTCTATTCAACACTATATTAGTGAATATCCCATTATCAATGATTTTGGATCAGACTTTTATGAGATTTCTGGAGCTTTGCAGCTAATGCACCATGAAATGTGTAAATATCCTCATAATCTCCTCTAAAGCTTGCTAGTGCAGACTAGCAAAGTTTGAAGACTAGACTCGCGTCCCATGTTAAAAAGCTATCCTGTGTGGTGGCGATACTGGGTAAACACAGCCAGCTTTCGCTTGAAGATTAGGGTAGCGACACGCTGATGTTTATCTAAGCTTGTTAATGAGACGTAAATCTAACACATACTGGTTAGCTGGAAGCTGGAGTCTCCCCCCCAAGCTTCAATATCCCGTTTTCCTTAACCCGTGTTAAGGAAAACGGGTTAAGGGGTGGTTCTGCCCGTGTGCCATGACGCTGCCAGGTGTCAATAATGGCGTACGGGCGAGCAGACACACTATCAACAGTGTCTGACGTCACTATCAACAGTGTCTGACGTCACTATCAACAGTGTCTGACGTCACTATCAACAGTGTCTGACGTCAGCAGTGCTGCCCACCCGCTCCTGCCTCCCCGGCTCCCACACGCCACTGATAAACTCCTTGATACAACGCCTCCGTTCACTGCTATCTTGATGCCAGTGGCTGGGCGTTCGTAAACCTCACAATGGGTTGATACTAAGCAGGCGATGCGACACGATAAATACTGCCGCTATTCCCCCCCCCCCCCCCGAGTCCAGGGCATAGACAGTGACGAGAAATAAACCATTATAAGGTTGCAGTAAATAAAGATAGTGTTGAATGGAATCTTAAGTTATCAAATAGGTCCCTTAAAAGTGTCATTAGACGAGAACTCCTGGATGAATTTGAAGAAAGTAGAACAGTGCAAACTGGAACTAGCAGGTCCATTGTCCATCACAATGAAATGTGGCAAGTAAAACATGTGTATAGGGCAAGTAAAACATGTGTATAGGTCAAGTAAAACATGTGTATAGGGCAAGTAAAACATGTGTATAGGTCAAGTAAAACATGTGTATAGGTCAAGTAAAACATGTGTATAGGGCAAGTAACAAAATCAGTAGACTAACAGACGTTGTCACAACTCGAATAAGACTTGGCTACAGGTATCTCTAACAGTTCGGCTTGTATATGGATCTAGATGAAGTAAAGTGTGTGGACAAAGACAGGGACACACACTCGAACACTATATCTTGGTCTGTACTAAAATTGAGCCATTTAGAGATAAATCTAAACACACGCTGTATGAAATGGCAAACCATCTTATTACTAAGAAAAAAATACCTGAAATCCTTGCACTGTATCCCTATTTCGCTTCCAGTAGATAAACGGCATATGAGATTAAGAAGCAAGTAGTGTATTGTCAAGACTAATAACAAACAACAGCTCCTCTATGACTCTGTAATATCTCCATTTCTCAAACAATTATGTACCAGCGATATAAGACCTACCATTAATGTAAAATGATTAAATATATAGCTATTCAAATAGAATATGCTCTGTAACTAGTTGACATTTTAATTATAAGCTGTGAAGGATAGATGAAATTGTTAAGGTAATCTCCGTTGAGGTCTGATAAAGACCTTTTGTGCCCTCTGTAATCCTTTTTTGCGCTACCGCTCACAGGATGAGTATGGGGTGCACAATAAACTAGCCGCCTCCAGCGGCAATGATCAAATCAATCATAAGAACCTCCCCCCCCCCCACCCCTTCCTTAAGGGCTTATCAAGACTGTAACTTGCTTAACCAAATGAATTTTCGAATGCAGTTCCTGAGCCCATTATGTGTGTGTGTGTGTGTGTGTGTGTGTGTGTGTGTGTGTGTGTGTGTGTGTGTGTGTGTGTGTGTGTGTGTGTGTGTGTGTGTGTGTGTGTGTCGGTAACCTTTTTCTACTACAACTCATAGGATACGTATGAGGGTCCACTACCACCCACAGGATGGGTATGGTATGCATATTAAATGAACCAAACTTGGGGATTGCGTTCTACAATGTATGTGTGTGTTAACAATGAGTTGTTATCGCTACTGTGAGCAGGACAAAAAGAGATCATTATCGGTGTTACTATTTGCCAGAGGGTGAGAGTTTGTAGCCTGGGTTAGTGACCTTATTGTTGGTTTTAATCTAAGAAACATTCCCTTGTAATCAGACACCAGGGACGCCCATGTAACACAGCCGAGCCAGACAGAGTTGTGTTTCATCACAGCACGGCAATTTCATGAGGTGTTATTCCTTGTTTGCATTCACCAAATGCCTTTATAAAGCCCTAGTTAAGAACATTTACATTTTAAATTCTATTCGAATGCCTCTATGATTTAGCTGCAGTGCTTGAGCGACTGTGTAGTGCAGGATCTTGCAACTCTATATCCAGGGGACCTGGAATCAGGGTGGACCTGGAATCAGGATGGACCTGGAATCAGGGAAAACCTGTTATCAGGGGAGGCCTGGAATCAGGGGAAGACCTTGAATCAGGGGGGGAGGGGGTCCTGGAATCAAGTGGACCTAGGGTTTATTTTCTACATAAAACTATGAATCTGATTCAACCACTCTTTCAAAGACTTCAGCAACATGTGGGGGATGTGCGGCCCCGTGCTGTCGATGCCAACGCTTTTCAAACAAAACGATAGCGACAAACGACCCATTTTCTTCATTCGTTGAGTAGATAAACAAATGCAGACGCGAGGCATTGACTTATAGACGAGACTGATTTATTGCAACCCCTGCAAATCACAGGAAAAAGGTTATCATGTATATCACCAAACTCAATTACGGGCTCACCATAGCCCGTGCTACATGGACACTCCGTCCTGAATAGCTAAATCTTTAACAACAACAGACCCCTGCAAGGTGCGCATAGCTTTGGCGGCGATCTCCCGAAAGCTGATTATCGCCGTCGGGGTGACAGCAAGCCTGAATCTATGGAGGGGCCCCCACCACCCCTCCCAATCCCACTATGTCAACTGCTGACGTTCCCTAGGATGCAATCATCAACTGTTGCCTAACTTCCGGCTACCTATAGTACTGGTGGGAGATGTCGTGGGGTGTAGGGCGCGGCCTCTCTAAACGGGGCCACTGGGGAGATGGTGGTAATCAGGTAAATTGAGGTAAAAATTAATTCTTGCAAAGCCAGTAACACACACACACACACACACACACACACACACACACACACACACACACACACACACACACACACACACACACACACAGGTGTGTGGTGGGTGGACAGAGACAAACTATTTAGCACGGGTGGAACACGAACAAGGGGACACAGGTGGAAACTTAGTACCGAAATGAGCCACAGGGACGTTAGAAAGAACTTTTTCAGTGTCAGAGTAGTTAACAAATGGAATACAGTAAGCTGTGTTGTGGTGGAGGCAGATTCCATACAGTTTATACCACAATAAAGCATCAGTACAGTACTTAGGTTCCAATCAGTACAGTACATATATTATTTTTACTTTAGTTTGCCAAATAATAACCTTCTTTCGTTAGGTACAACTTAATAGAAGAAAATGTAAATAATTATGAAACGCAAACTACGATAAAATCCATATTACACATTTGACCGCTTTGAGAATGGCCATGGCAAAGGATTTTTTCATAATAGCCTTTTAATTTTACTACAGCCATTCATTGCGGGATTTATGAATGTGTTGAATTACTTCCAGACCTTTCAATCACAATGAATGGTTATCTTTAAACCACTGCAAAAATATCGTCTTATCCGTCCCCCCCTTGTAGCAACTATATTAAGACGTAATATACTTACTCCATACTCTCATTAGGTTCACGACAAATAATGAGATAGCTCTGTTAATTCTACATAACTTATCTCTAAATGATCCACATTCAAAGAAATTCTACACTAATTCTTGGTTCACTAATTACATTTCCCAAGTGTACAGCTAACTACAAGCTTATAATACAAGCCGTAATTAGTATTTAATACTAATTACAAGCTTTAAATATAAGCTTATAATATAGGCCGTAATTAGTATATAATACTAATTACAAGCTTATAATACAATAGCCGTTGTATGTACATCGGAGTTAGTCTAACTCGGACGCTTGAGATGTACTGCACATTTTCAACACCAATTATAACAACAGCAACAAATGTAACTCTCGACGAGTCCAGTTCCTGCCCCTCACAAGACGCTTCAGCCTCGCTACAGAGCAGACAGCCAGACTCCGACCGCATCGAGCTTCCACGCTCTCGTCCCCTATTCGAGCTCTTCGACCCCCGCCAACATTCAGAGCTCCAAGCACTCACCCCGAACCCGAGCTCTCTGCCCTGCTCCAGGCCTCGACTCATCACAACACGTCATTACATCTCCAATAAACCGACTGCTATATAACCAAGACTATATATATATAAAACACTAAACTAAGTCTTATCACCTAAATACGTATACGAAATCATACGTTACACCCTTAAATGTTTACAGCCATATTTTTAATTCCCGTTGTCAGGGGCGGGGGGCGGAACAGAAATCCTGTACTTAGGTTAATCTAGGTCCCCCCTAGGACAACAACTGATCTCTCCCAGGGTTGCAGCCCTCAACAACTCCTAACTCCTGGTTATACCTATTTTGCTGCTAGGCGAACAGTAGCATCATCAGGTGAAAGGAAACATGCTCAACCGTTTAATTCTGTCCTGGCCAACGATTTAACTCAGGTTGAGGACGCAAACCACTTACCTATTTCCCTATTACTGCTTTGTGCACCACGTCCACAACAGTACCAAACTCAAACTTTTTAACCCACAGGGTAATAAACCCGTGGAACCGCCTACCCAAAACTGTGAAATTTGAAGATTCAACTGGAAAAAAATCCTCAGGGCAAATGGGGGGGGGAGGACCCTTTGACAAGCCGGCGGCTTCTTGTCCTCGTTGAGGCCACGAGTGTGTTAATGGCCCTCAGATAAATTCAGATAAATTCAACTAAAACAGCCACGGCCAACTTACCTTATCGCTAGGCTCGGGTCCAACTATCGGGGTCACTTTCCACACACCTCAACAGAGAACATTTTTATTAGGATGCATAAAATTGAGCATAAAACTTTTATTTCATATACACACGACTTAATCACATGTCTAATTTAAGATATTTGGAACTAGATACCAGTAGAGTTTAACTGTTAATGATGATCAATTATAGTATAGTGAAGATAATAAATAAATTATATATATATATATATATATTATATTATATATATATATATATATATATATATATATATTATATTATATATATATATATATTATATTATATTATATATATATATATATATATATATATATATATATATATATATATATATATATATATATATATATATATAAACAGATGAGCCTCACACTGTTTCAAAGACTTTCTCAATCAATGAGAAACTTATTTATTTTTTAAATTTTTCGGAGAGTTGAGATGATAGGTAAAACTGGGAGATAAATTTGTTATTATAGTATTTGAACACGTTGTGTACTGATATTGGGAAAATTAACTAATAATTACACTCATTATACTATATCACCATGGCCATAAAGTCTCCATGGCGCAGTGGTAACACACTCGCCCCTCGCTCTGCGGTACCTATTAAACTGCTGGGGTGAACAGAGGCTACAGTTAAGGGTTGGCGCCCAGTCAATCCTCCCCGGCCAGGATGCAGACACAGAGACAGATAAAGACAGGATAGGGAGAAAGGGAAGGAGAAGGGGGGACAGGCGGAGTGGGAGGGGGGGAAGGCTGGTGAGAAAGTTGGAGGGGAGGGGGGGATAGATGGAAAGAGAAGAGGGAATAGGATATGGAAAGAGAAATGAGAGAGGGGATAGGGTAAGGGAAATGAAAGAGGAAGAGAGAGAGAGAGGAAGAGAGAGAGAGAGAGAGAGACCCAGACGCAGCCGGCTGACAGCAGTCACTCACAGCGTTTTAGCCTTAAATATCTAAAAAAAAATCCTAGGCAATAATGCAGTCATATATATATATATATATACACTGTGGACTAGGACTTACAACATTATAACATACCACACAATATTGACCGTAAAATGGCCTTATACTCACCGATAAAAGACAAAAAACTTCCACTTTGCGAGTAGTCTGCACGTCTTCTAATGGCACCTTTGTTTACTATTTTAAGACGTGTTAGACCAGACACTCGACTCACCTTGGTTGCCTATAATGTCAAAACTGTCAACTTATATTTCACTTAATTAAGCTTCTGACCGCCAGGGGCGCTAACATTTCCCCATTATTATATTTATTTATTTATTTTTATTTATTTATATATATATATACAAGAAGGTACATTGGGATTGTGAGGATACATAGCATAGTAATTACATTCTTGTAAAGCCACTAGTACGCCCAGCGTTTCGGGCAGAAATAATATAATATATATACCAATAATATAATAATTTTTATAATAGCATTAATAATTAAGTATTGTCATGGTGTGGACAGAGAATTTCAGCAATTTATCTGTGCACTGGTTTTCAAGCCAAGCTTGTATTAGTACAAATGATTTACGTGTATTATTGTAAATCATACAAGTAAATATTACTTGTATTATTTACAAGTAATATTAACTTGTATTAGTGTAAATAATATTTGTCTTTCTTAAGGGCAATTTCTTGTAATCTTTATATATAACATGCCGTATATGTTTCTTAGTGTGAACATTACCACATCTGCGTTGAGATCTCTGGGGACATTTTATCTGTAATATTTCAAGACAACGTTTGCGTCAAATATGCTATTTTAAACGTATTGGCAAATGTCAACAGCTAGTGTGATCACTGAAGACGCTGAATCATATACATCTGAAGTTTTCTCATGCTTACTGTAGCTGTTCATTGCCGTACTTACTGAACTTGTTCATTACCATATTTATTGTAACTGTTCATTATCATACCGAACAGGTTCATTAATATACTTATTGTAGCTGTTTATTACCATACTTACAGTAGCTGTTTATTACCATACTTACAGTAACTGTTTATTACCATACTGAACAGGTTCATAAATATACTTATTGTAGCTGTTCATTATCATACTTATTGTATCTCATGTCTTTTTCTAGATAATGTGGAATACATGTGTTTTTATAAGTGCAAACAATAATATATATTTTTTACTTTGCAGAGTATTTTTTGTTGTTGTTATTGGCTCATGGTTTGATAAATGTCCAAATTAAATTTTCTTTTGATTACATTATTACTAAGAGACTCATAATCCTCCAATTACATAAACTGTTGAATTGGACCAGGTTCTGTTTGAGCAGGTTTCCACTACAAATAAATACTCCAGCAATTTAACTAATTATCTGTTAATGCCCGAAACGTTGCACGTACTAGTGGCTTTACGAGATTGTAAATACTATGCTATGTATTCTCACAAACCCAATGTACCTTCTTGTATATAAATAAATAATAAAATAATAATAATTAAACTTTTGGAAAAATACAAATTCTGCCATGTGTAGGAGGACTCCTTCAAACGAATATTAAAATGTATATGTAAATATACCAGTAGTAAACTGCTACAAGATCCAAGAGTAA
Organism: Procambarus clarkii; assembly: GCF_040958095.1. Taxonomy (NCBI): domain Eukaryota; kingdom Metazoa; phylum Arthropoda; class Malacostraca; order Decapoda; family Cambaridae; genus Procambarus; species Procambarus clarkii. Next base: position 25,577,666 of record NC_091216.1, on the reverse strand, counting down.
TGATAATTCAACATAGAATTTACGTTGCTCTCGTGTGCACTGGATTGGAGGTTTGGGGCGGGACTTTTTTCACTAACATTGGTTTTAATCAATTGCATTTGTTTATTTTCCTTGATTTGTGTTTTCCTGTTTTCAGTTTGTTTCTACCTTTCCATATTTACTTATTGAGGGTAACACAGTTTCTTGTGATGAAACTCCTTTTTTGTAGACATTAAGTAATTATCTAAGATCAGCTTGGAAGATGTTTTAGCATCATCTAACACATAACATTGTTTACAGTAGCCAACCCAACATATATCAGATTTTACAGTTCAAAAAATGTTAATATTAAGTTTCAATTATTACCCCCCCCACTAAACATGAAAATTAATCTCCTAATTGACTTAATTAAAATTATGCCCAAAACTGGGTATATTGGTTTTATGCAATGTACATTTCTTACCTATGTATATTGCATGCACATAGTGGAGAATGGAGTACATTCTTACCTATCATACGTACTTTTATACATATATACTGTACTATCATCACTATGGCTGAAGCACTCGGCATGTGTGGCTTTATACAAATTACCTTGTACTGTTTACTTATGAATACTCCACTATCATGTTTCAAATGCTTTTTACATGAAAAAGAATGAGAATTATATAGGATTCAATATTATGTAGCATTAATACTAATATCCTATAACAGTAAACATTGCCATTGAAGTTGTTAAATACATAAACACCTGAATATATATATATATTCAGCCTCCAGGGTAATGAAAAAATACAAAATAGTTCAAACTTCTATTATTCAATAAGCTTCTGAAAAATCTTACAATAATAAGAATTTGCTATAAAAACCATCGGATGGAAAACAAATTGCAGTTTTATAAATTTGTCCCGACTACATATGAAAAGGACTTGTGCCAATACTATCAGAACCCTATTTTGGACTGTTTCGTGTTGTGCAACAGAAATACTGATGAAGCTTTCCTTTGTTACATATAACTTCCAGATAATACAAAACGGTTACAGCAGGTGGTACAAAAATGTTTGCTTATTAAAAATTAGTTTGGTTATCTAGACCCATATAAAAACACCAATAGATGTTGATCACTATTACCAGTAAGTGAATGCCCAGATTATATGAAATGGAAGATAACCAAAAAATATTTCACTGACAGTGTTTATCAGGTGCCCTCACAAAGTTGTATTCAGAAGCCAATATTGCTTCCACTGCCCACATGCACCCCGAGTATGTATACATATGTATATGTGTGTGTATGGATGAGTGTGTGTATGATGTAACACTATACTCCTCAGTACATAGTAATTATCTATTGTAAATAAAATATATTCTCTAATATTAGAAAACATTTTATTACTTTAGCATTTATGAAAAATAGCAACACCAGTTTACATAGACAGTTTACATTGTTCAGAGTCTTTACAATTGTCCATTATTGTTACATTAAGAGCCATTTACTGTATTTACAGCAAAATAACACTTCATAACCTGACTGCTATATGCTGCCCCCTATGCTGATCATGCACAACAGAAAAACATAGCAGTAGGTAATTATCAAAGAGGGGTACCAAGCCAGGAAGACTATGTAGCACCATCTACGTTGCTGGATATTCAAAAGGCGCTAAATATCACTCAAGATGCCAATACAACAACAACAAATCATAAATCTGAAAGATCCCGGCAGCTAAAAAGTTAATAATAAAATAAACATCTATAATTTGAGGCACTTACATATCTAAAGTAAACTTTGGATTTTAGCTATACAAATTTGAGACTATTTCTAATACTGCATAAAGGTGTCCCAATATTCCATCAATGACAATTCCAGTCAAATCAAACATTTGGTAAGTCTGACTCAAAAGGTAGATACTAAGGGTAACAAAGCACCAAACTGGCAAGAAAAACATGTTAAATTGCATAAATGATGTGCATTTAAGCAACAGTGCAGGCGATGAGTCACAATAACGTGGCTGAAGTATGTTGACCAGACCACACACTAGAAATTGAAGGGACGACGACGTTACGGTCCGTCCTGGACCATTCTCAAGTCGATTGTGACTGAGAATGGTCCATTGAGAATGGTCCAGGACGGACCGTAACGTCATCGTCGTCCCTTGAATTTCTAGTGTGTGGTCTGGTCAACATACTTTAAGCAACAGTATTTTCAATATAAAAGTGATACAAGCTATCCTTGACAGTTTAAATAGCATCTGCAAGTAATAATGCTTAGTATTTGTCCCCTTGAGGTGGTGTGTTGCTTTCATTATTGATTGTGCCTGCTCTATATAAAGGATTTTCATATACAAAAGCATTCTACCTGCTCTGTTGTTCTGATAAAGCTATGCAATAGTACTAAAATGTAATTAATTATTTTGCTGGCGTGCGGGTGGGCTTTGCCCACCTAAGGGTGTCTTAGAAAGTTAACACGGTGAAATTTTCTACCCTTGATATAGTGTAGTACATATGCTATATGGAACACAAGTATATTTCCCTATAATGCTGGATGTCTGTCATCATTCACAATACAGTACAAGTAACTAATTTCTATACTTAACCAAATTAATATATTTTAGGCTATTCAAATCTTAAATACACCCCCACAGTTCATGTAAGAATACCTATCAGTATCTGATTTAATCACAATACAAACTTCAGTATACAGTATTATATTGTCTACTCATATCCGTCATTTTCCCCACAAGTAACGCGCATATATTTGCCACATACGTAAACAATATGAAACGTTACTTATATTAGTTTTAACGAATGGAAGCATCACCCTGACATACTGTAGTTGCAATAACAGTACAAATATAAAGCTTGAAAATGATAAAAATTCTGTCTCGACACCAAATCATGATCCTTCCCACACTTGTATAAATGTCAATAAAAAAATTGTATTAGTCTAAATTAAATACACAACTGGAGTTGGTAAAATAACAAATGTGTTGACAATAACAATACACTGGAAAAAGGCATTGTGATTGGCAGACACTAAAAGCTATATATAGCTACTCTTCAAAGCTGTTTTTCTCATCAACCTCTTACTCAAATAAAATGAACACCATGAAATGTAATAATGATGCTCGACTCAAAACAGAAATAATTCATATGATTATAAATGTTATCTAAATATGATATGGTCAATGCTCTTTGACAACCCCAATTAAAAAAAGGAAGGTTTCTATGTTACCTTTGGCATTTGAAACAATGTCTTAGGTGAAACTAGCTTTTCTATATATAAGCTGCTGACAAATAATAGCTGAATTTAAAAAATCAATAAAAATAGCAGCAACCAGAGTAGATCATTGTGAATCCTATTACACCACCACATTGGCAAGTAACGTCTGGATTTATTTCGCCTTTGGTCGACTCTAGCACTGTTTGCCTTTGATGACTTTGCCCACAGGTTTGTCGTCAGGATAGGCTTCACGAGGCGGTACAAGAGACAGCATCATTAGATGCCGAGAGAAACACTTTGATGCTCTAAACTTATCGTCGGTACCATGAAGTAAATCCAAGACGCCCAATACTCCATAGCACTGGTTAAACCTGGAAACAAATTAAAAAACTGTAAAAAACACTAAAATGAAAACAGGCAGCAACACTGAAAACCAACAGCAGTATACTAGAGAAAGTCAAGAAAGTTTACTACCTCATGAGACAAGTTGTTGCTTGTGAGCTGTCAAGTTTACATGTCAAATATTCACTTCATCTTCACAACCTGCCGTCTCCTACCCTTCTTCCCTTCTCATGCTTCCTCGGCACAGCAGTCTTGCCTTTCTTTGCCTACTTCTATATCATTACACTGATTCTAACACACACAATTACTACATTGTGATATCCCTGAATGTATCAGATGTGGTACCAGAAATGTTATTCTGTAATGATTGTACTGGCACAAAACCATACCAGAAGACTGAAAAAGGGTACCAAGAAAAAGTATATACAGTATATTTATGATATACTATAGTTTGATTCTCTTTGCTATTAATTACTTTTTTTGTTTTGGCTTAACAAGGGCCTCACAGCATAATTTACAGACAAGTTCATTAATTGTATAATTTTAATGATTAAGCAGTTATAAATATGATAATATCAAATACCAGCTAAATATCCTATACATTTTAAAGCAATATTCTCTCAATTTTATTACATGTTGCTTATGTCATAGTTAAACTTAAGTATTAAATAATATATACTATTAAAGTAAGGCAATTATGAGAAAGATCTAAGTCAGGATGACTATATAGCACTTGGAAGAGAATATCAAGATAATGATTTGGGATAAGACAGAGGAAAGAAAATATTCAATTCACCATCAATTTAATTGTTCGATTTGTTCACCATCAAATTCATGTACTATGAATATTAAATTACAAGGGAAAAATCTGAAAAATGGCTTCTGAATTACTACTTATTCCTGGCTTATCATCCAATGAGCTTAACCTAAAATTTATCCACTAAACTTTACACCAATCAATTAAATGCGTCCATCTATCCATGCGTACTTGTTTTGAAGCTAAAATAACTACCGAAATCTGTAAGCTTAAAAAATTCATAAGCCGAATTTATCTTTTCTAATTGCCATTACCTCAGTCTTTATAAACAATTAGCAAAGCATATCTACCAACCAAAGAATATAAGCATTGCTTGCAGCCCAAGGATTAAAACATGATAGACAAAATACAAATCAATCAACATCTGGTTATAAACTTACTTGAGATGATGGAAGTCATGAGCCTCGGGAGAGGGGAAGAACGGCAGATGGTAACCACTGTGAGCGTTCAAGGTGCTGAGGAGGGCCAGACTAACCCAGAGCCATATAGTGGCCACATGGGAACCCATCACCAGAGGACCAAGGAACACAGGAGCCATATTAGATAATATATGCTCCAGTGGGTGGGCGTATATGGCCGTGATGGCAATAGGGCTCTGCCACTCGTGATGCAGCTTGTGGAAGTGTTTGTATAGCAGACGATGGTGGAAAAGCCTGCAAGATAAAACTCCAACTTAATATGAAAAACGAAATATGTATTATAGCTTGCATTTACTGGATCGAAGATTAACAAAACAGACGAGCTAGCCGAGGCAATGGTGCGATTATGGGAATATTTAAAGGGTATATCACAATGCAGTAACAATAACAATATTAATAATCTCATTCGTTAATATTTCCATAATTACAAATATTTAATATAAAGTCAGCGAATAGTTAGATAACAATAGAGTACAACAAACGCTATACAGCGTTAGTAAATACTAAAAAATGAAACATGGAGCTAAAAAAGACTTTACCTCTTGATTAACAAGAGCTAAATCTAATTTACAGATACCCAGGGGCTAGTGCTTATAAAGGAGTGAGGTCACAGATGTGAAAGTGGCAGAATTCGTCAATGGTGGAAAGCTTGTAACTATGTCATATTTATTACAATAAATACATCTTCTTTTCCTTGCAGAAACCTACATAATATAATTTTTGTTTTAATTAGAAGTACTAAGCATACTAAACAAATTTAAAACAATTTATTTTCATTTTTAATTGTGTGCCCATTTATTTTTTTATTTATGGCACAGCTGAAAAGGGTAGATTTTTTTACCAGCTATTTAATAAAATGATGCAAATGGAAATATTTTTGGCTACATATTGTCTCTTGGTATGAATAGGACAAAAAAAATATTGTGCATGTTGTAGCCGAAAGGTAAAGTGCATACAAATGGGCACATACATACATATACTGTATGTTTATATATACAGTGTGTGTGTGTACATACATACATACATACACATTATACACACACACACACACACACACACTGTACAGTACATGTGTGCAAGAATGCATACTAGTAATTATCAAACTCCATTTTTAAATACCTGTGGGAATAGTAGAAGCCTATTTCCTCCAGGAGTATACAGACAATCAGCTCGAAGAGAACCCAGTGAAATGTCGGCAACTGAGTAGACTGGTCAAATCCACGGAGAGACATCAGGTAGTAACAGAGCATAGAAAACAGGATGCTCACAATGGTTTGGTTGATGTTCACCCATACGATACACTGTCAGGAATATAACATATATATACAGTATATTGGTATAAAAAGTATTCAACTTTATTGCTAAAGTAACTATAGAATCACAACATTATTAAATCCAAAACATTTACTGGTACATGTTGATAAAAACAAAAGAAATGAATTGGGTAAGATACATTATGACCAAAGAAAACACATACAATGGAGACACCTTATAAAATGTTTATAAATTTATCCTACAAATTAACCAAAAATTCTTAAAATATACTTTATGTTTCCCACTGTTAGTGACAGCCAGCCTGTTAGGCTTATCAAGGTCTGATGATACATGTTCAAATCATCGTGCAGTCACTCGACCAGTTACTGGCCACGGCCTGTGATGTCAACCCCTTGATTGCTTTCGTGGGGATCGAACATGTCTCTGCCTCTCTGGATCGTCTCTGCCCTGCCACTAAAGGTATGTTTCACTAAGCTCTAGGGGGTTCACTATAGTGGAATTCAAAAATCTTAAAGTTACAATTTAGGCCCCCCTGGGACAAACACTGCAAATTCAGATTAGTAGCTCAGGATTTTCCATGCAGCTACAGTAAAATATTTTACAAGATATATTTTGTTAAGAATGCCAAGCGTGTATGAAGTTGCATAAACTGGAAGATAAATTAGATAAAAGTCTTGGTTAGACAAGGTAGAAGGTGTACTTTGTGTATAGAAAGTGAACAAGTGAGTGGGTAAGAAAAAAGGGTACTGCATGTGAAATGATTAACCAGAAAACGATGAAGAAATAGGGAGAAAACTGAAAACAATTTCTGTCTTAATTCTTCTGCTGCTAAACACGATTGTGGTTGCCTAACAAAAAAAATCAGTGATCCCTGTAGTAATCGACTGCATTCCAGGTGCCTAGAAAAAGCTATATGAACATGTTTGCCGATGATGCCAAGCTACTGGGGTAGATATGACATTTGAGGCAATTGTTATGCCCTTCAAGAAGATCTGGACAAAAATATGGAGTAATACTTGGCAGATGGAATTTTATGTGAATAAATGCCACATTATGGAATGAAGAACAGAAGATAGTAGGTCACACACAACCTACACTTTATGTGAAAAAGCTTTAAAGAATACCGATAGAGAGATCTAGGGGGAGGTGGTTCTGGATGGAAATTTTCGCCTGAGGACCGCATAAAGAACATCGTGTGAGGAGCATATGCTACACTTTCCAACTTTAGAATCCCTTTTAAACAGTACAAGGATAGTGAAAAATTAAAGAAATTGTGTATGACCTTTGTGAGATCAAAATTGGAATATGCAGCAGTTATGGTGTTCATATCTCAAGAAGCACATCATTAAATTGGAAGGTGCAAAGTCTTGCAACTAAATGGCTTCTGGAACTGAAAACCAAGAGCTACAAAGAGAGACTTGAGATGTTAAATATACCAAATCTAGAAGATGAAGAAAAAGAGGCGATATAATCACTACAGTACGTACAAAACAGTAACAAGAATCAACAAAGCTGACAAACAAGAACTTTTGAAAACTCAAACTTAGAGAACAAGAAGACAAATTCAAACTAAGGAAACTAAGCTGCCAAAAAAAAACATTAGAAAGTTCACTCTTGTAAACAGAGCAGTAGACGATTGGAACAAGTTAACCGAGGTGATGGTGGAGGCCAAAACCATCAATAATTTCAGTGTCACACGACAAAGAGATAGAACATTGAGTGTGGCTCTCGTCCTGTAACTACTTGGATAATTACGAAACACGCTGTATATTAAGCATTCTGGAATCAATTTCTAAATTTGGGGACTATTTTCTTTCAATTTTTGTTTGTTCAACATTAACTCACCATTATGAGTGCTAAAAAGATTAATGATAAATTATGCAACTTTTTGAATACATATCTTAAAAATTTAAAAAGAAATAAAGACAAATGAATGAAAGGGATAAACAAATGTCTAGTTGCACAGTATTTTATGGCAAAAATGCATATAATTTCTCATTTAGTAAATTTACTGGATGTACTGGTAACACTTACGGCCTAATACATAGTTACTTGAACCGCATTTTGTATTCTTTTGGAAAGATGAATGCAAGCAGAGCAGAGAGGCACGTGGAGGGTTAAATGAGTGTTGACAAAAGCCAAGAGAAGAGGAAGACTTCTCGTCCTCAAAAACAAAATTTTGGAACAACAAAAGAGGAAGGAAGACATAGGAAGTCATAGGGTAAATGGTGAAGACATAGGAAGTCATAGGGTAAATGGTGAAGACATAGGAAGTCATAGGGTAAATGGTGAAGACATAGGAAGTCATAGGGTAAATGGTGAAGACATAGGAAGTCATAGGGTAAATGGTGAAGACATAGGAAGTCATAGGGTAAATGGTGAAGACATAGGAAGTCATAGGGTAAATGGTGAAGACATAGGAAGTCATAGGGTAAATGGTGAAGACATAGGAAGTCATAGGGTAAATGGTGAAGACATAGGAAGTCATAGGGTAAATGGTGAAGACATAGGAAGTCATAGGGTAAATGGTAAAGACATAGGAAGTCATAGGGTAAATGGTGAAGACATAGGAAGTCATAGGGTAAATGGTGAAGACATAGGAAGTCATAGGGTAAATGGTGAAGAGGTTGCAAGTAGGTGGAGAAAATATTTCGAAAGCTCTCGTACCTTAACCAGCTTCTTGAGTTCAATGGGTTCATTAGTTCCAGGCTGGATTTTGTAACGCTTCAAAAAGGCAGGTTTGTTTGTTAAGTCTACAAGAGTGTAGATGGACCCAACTGTCCAGTACACAATGTACGACACAATTGTTGTTCCTGAAAAGATAATAAATATATTTTAAAAACTTCATTCAAGTTAGTAATTATCAAAAGAAGGGACCAAGCCATGAAGACTATGTACTAATTACTATGAACATAACCACTTTTTATTCTGAGTTATTAAATAATAAAGACAAACTAAAGTTCCAATTACTGTAATACTTTTGTTACTATAAACAATTTAATACATTCCCATAACTGTGACTGGAAATTAGAGTGTAAAAAATCTATTTCTCTCATAATTCAAGTTTCAACAAGTTCTGTCCATTGGTGGCTGAACTGACTCGTATTCCCAGCTCCAATATTAAAGCTTACCATAAACCAACAGAACAAAAGAGTCATCTCCAAAGCTACGCAGGATCTTATCCCACTGGTGCTGCCAAAAGTTACCAGATGCTCCCCAGAAATGCTGCAAATGACTGAAAGAACACCAAATTAGTTACACAATCTTCAACACAACAGAACAGCAGAAAATTCAACATTGGAAATCATTTAAAAAAAAAAACTAGGACATGTAAGGAAAGGTAAGTAGTTATTAAAAGAAAGAGCTAGACCTGTATGACTATATACGAATTTGAGGACAAGTTTCTAGGATAGGATGGAGGGAAGGAATGGTGCTCAACCACTTGGACCATTAGGGATTGAATGCCAACATCCAAGAAGCAAGGCCGTCCCTGTATCGACCAATCCAAATGGTGCGGAAAGAGAAAAACAGTACATACAGTACAATGTCCCATTGGTCAATGTACAGTGTATTTGATCCGATTGTTTAATGTGCACAGATTATTTTCTCAAGATAAATCACATGCTTGTGATTTCCAAGCCAGTACTGTACAAATGTAAATTTTATTTAGTTAAATTGCATTAGGACAACTGGGGGAGGAAACCCCAGAATATTTCAAAACACAAGTTTTAATCCTTAAACTTTACCTTTGCTCAGTTTTTTGCTCGTCCTGAAAGAAGTTGAATTGTATGCAAAATCACAACATTTTAAAGGGTGGACAGGTATGGTAGTTTCTGATCCCAAGGATTTTGCCAATATGCACAAAAATGAGAGTATTTGGAGTCTAATGCGAGTAGGAGTAAAAAAAAGAGTTAAAATGTGCACAAGTGAATGCACTTATGCACTGTAATTCCCAGGCGTGTATGAGTGCATAAATGAAGGAGTCTGCATAAAATAAAGTGAGGGAATAATGGTTGACTATAGGAAGAATTCTACCCTCCCCCCCCCCCCCACACACACACACACACACACACACCACTAAAGGCATGGGGGAAGTTGATATTTAATAAAAAAAAAAAGTCATATTCCAAAAGTTAATAACCATCTCTTTAATAATTTATAGTAATATTAGTCAATTATAAACAGCAATGAAATTAAGTACTGTACTGTTACTGTAATGTAAAATTCAAATTAAGTTTCTACAGTAATTAGCAGGTCCCAGAAAATCAGTAATATGTACTACAGAGTTGTGCTCAGGAAAACAGGACAAACTAGTAAATATTATTGTACTGTACTGTGTATACTCCAGAGCATTAAAATTATCCCCAGATCCCCTGTAATACTTAGATAAACTACGGGCTCACCATAGCCGGTGCTACTTGGAACTTTTTGATCCGGGTAGCAAACCTTAAACAACAAAACTAAGATAAACTAGAACATTAATTTTGGAGTGCATAATTTTTTTTATTTTTTTCTATGGCAGGTAGGCAAGGAAACTTATACTACAATCAAAATTTGATTTTAACTGACAGCTTTCGATCTCAATTCTGTAGGATATTTTGCAATCGAGTGCAGAATGTGAGGATGGTGGGCTTTGGCAGGAGTCAAGGGTAATAGTTGGGTGTTTTGATTACTTAATAGGATAGTTGCTTCTTACAGTCGTGTATGTGATACTGTAGTACTAAAACCCATTTACTCTGGGGTTGGGAATGAGCTCTTCTGAATGGTGAACAATGTATCTAATCATGGTGTATCTACATTCTGAACAATGTATCTACAGTACATTCTGAACAATGTATCTACAGTACATTCTAAACAATGTATCTAATCATGGTGTACTGTATCTACATTCCGAACAATGTATCTAATCATGGTGTATCTACATTCTGAACAATGTATCTAATTGTAGCTGGGTAGCTTATTATCCCGATACGCCTAGCTGCTCTATATGGCTTTTAATGGCGTTGCAAGATTTAATTCTACAAACATCTACCCTTGTAGCACAAGTCCTGCCCAACTGTGCTGTGAACCAGACAGAACAGAGGATCACTGTACTTTTGGAAGCAACTTTACGCATTACAGTTTGAACACTGTCGACCATTATCAAAATTCCAGTCTTTTTAGTAAAATTACCAGCAACGCAACGCTGATGCTTCCTTGGACAAAGAAGTATCAGCCTCGATATGTTAGGCAACTTGCCTAGATATTAATTAACTACCTGTGTAACATACTACTGCAGGTTAAGATTTTGTCTAAGTACAGTATTAAATTACAGTACAATTCACAGAGATTCTTACTAAGTGAGACTGTTCCTTAATGCAGCAAAGATAATTGTAGTAGAGCCAATGATAAAGAGGGCTTTTTTTAATGTTGACAATAAATCTGCAGCAGCATGGGATGGCTGCCGTGGGACTATCCCCTGGTCTCCTTGGTATGCCTCCGCTTCACTCATGGTGCCTGAAATCAAAATAAAATTCATTCAAAACTTTGAATTTTATTCAAATATACTATTAGTTTTAAATAATATTCAGTGGCATCATCAGCTGAAAAAACTCAGTGAAATGCATAATGAAATGACAAGAATATGATGAGGTAGGGTAATTACCAGGAAAAAGCACTAAGCCATTATGACTATATAGCACTTGTAAAAGATACGAGAACAAGACTTTAGGATAGGACAGAGGAAACGACTGGTGCCCAACCACTTGGATAGTCGAGGAATAAACATCAACCTGCAAGAAGCAAGAATGGCGTTCTTCCGTTTAGTCCACATGCATGAGGAATCTATGAGAAAATATATGCAGGTTCGATCCCATTATTTGACCTCAATATTTTCCCATAATTAAATGTTGCATCAATTATGATTTATCACCACTGCTTGCACTTTCATAACTTTAAACTTAATCTCATTCATTATGTTTCTTGAATTTAAAGCCTAATTTAATTAAATTTAAAAAAATGGGGCAAAGTGTTTACTGTTATGTGATATGTATATACTAGTATGCCTGCATTGTTAACTCCAAAATCCCATAAATTAAAAATCTAAGGCTAACTGAACAGATGGTAAAAACAATGAAATTCTGTACTATACACAGAATTATATAAAAAATATTTACACTATAGTTAAGATTCAACTGCCTGAAATGCTATACATGTTAGTGGCTTTGCAAGAATGTAAAAACACCAATGTTGTATACTCTCACAAATCTATTGTATCTTCTTGTATAGATAAATAAAATAAAATAAATTCAGCTAGTCTTTGTTCCTGACTCCCCCCCCCCCCCCCCCCCCAAAAAAAAAAAGTACCACACATCTGGTTGGCTAAATGATATATGATATATATAAATAATATATGAACTTTAATTTGTAAACATAACAGTAATTCTCTGAAGAGCTAAGCCAATGTCTACTTACTTTCTTCAAAGGCTGGCATGTGATTCAGGGATGTGTATACATATTAATGGATCAAAACAAAATGCTGACCTTTGATAACCTGACAAAAATCTTATCTTTATCAGTAAGGCTGCTTGTACCTTATCACTTCAAATTAATATACTGTACATGACTTTCACAATTTTGGTTAGTACTCTGATACTGTAGAGATACCAACATTCTGATACTGATAATTAATCTTGTTTTTGGATGCTGGAACTAACAGCAAAGTCTCTGGTTACTGGGTTCATAAACTGACTCGGTATATAAATTACTACCATTTAAAAATCATTAGTCTGACTCCACCACATCACTTCCTAATGCATTCCATTTATTAAATAATTGGATACAGAAAAAATTTCTTTCTAATGTCTCTGTGGCTCATTTGGGAACTCAGTTTCCACCTGTGTCCCAGTGTGCAAGTACGGTACCACCTATGTTAAATAATGTCCATCTCTACCTTGACAATTCCCCTGAGAATTTTGTATGTGGTGATCATGTCTCCCCGAACTCTTCTGTCTTCCAGCGATGAGAGATGCAATTCACACAAGTCTTTCCTCGTAACTCATGCCTCTTGAGTTCTGGGACTAGTCTAGTGGCATACCTTTGAACCTTTTCCAGCTGTGTCTTGTGCTTCACAAGATATGGACTCCATGCTGGAACCAAATACTCCAGGATTGGTCTTACATATGTGGCATACAAGGTTCTAAATTGATTCATTACACAAGTTTCTAGCTCTATCTATATATCAATCCATTAATGTAACATCACTTGTATGTATATACCTTACCTGAATAAACATCTAAAGGCAGTTCTGATGTCAGCCAGCCTTGCATATGTCACTGATATTCTTTTGATGTGGGCTTCAGGAGACAGGTTTGGCATGATATTAATATACATAAGTATGTATGTATGTATTTACTATTTGTGTTTGCAGAATCGAGCTATTAGCTCTTGGACCCCACCTTTCTAACCAATCTTTTTCCTTTATTATATCTAGTACTACATATATTTCTCTCTAACACACACACACACACACATCCCCCAGGAAGCAGCCCATAGCAGCTGTCTAATTTCCAGGTACCTATTTACTGCTAGGTGAACAGGTGCAGCAGGGTAAAAGAAACTTTGTCCATTTGTTTCCACCTCAGCCAGGAATCGAACCCAGGCCATTAGGACTACAACCCCCAAGGGCTATCCACTCAGCTGCGAGGCCATGTATGTATGTACGCATATATGTATGAATGTATATATGTATGTATGCATGCATGTATAAATGTTTGTTTATTTTGTATGTTAGGCTTATATCCAGTTCCCTCCAAGGTTGAACTACCGATTCTCCCGAGGGTGCAACCCCACAACAGTAGTCTAACTTTTGGGTACCTACTTACTGCTAGGTGAACAGAGAAATTATGTGAAAGGAAACATCTTAACCATTTCTGTCCTACCCAGGATTCGAACCTAGGATTTCCAATAGAGTCGAGAATGAACTGAACTGTACTACCAAGAGACTAATCTACACTTACCTAACTAAACATTACCTAGCCCAACGTACCATATCTACAAAGTAGAGAAAAGCCAAACTTTATTAAAGTGTGCAGAAGCGGTTTTAAATGGGTGACTTTCTGATGCCATAGGCCTATATTTGTATTTTTAACACATATACCCAAGGGCCTGCACCCTACAGTATTAGGTAAAGCCATACATTTCCAACTCTCAATACAGCTTGTCTAATTTTTTTTAGTAGGGATCATTTCATATAACTGTATACAGTATGTTGTTCTGCTTCTCATTCAGTCTTCTTATATACTAACACTAAACTTATTGATAAAACTTGTATGAGCCGTGATGAGGATTTGAACCTATGCAGCGGGTGTTTCCACACACACTTCCCATACAACTAGGCCACGACATGGTCAAAAGGATTGCAACCTGGAGTTCTACTGAACACATAAGGGTTTGCCGAGGCTTCCACTGAAGCCAGACCAGGATTTTCACACAATCCCACCATGCACTCTGGCTCTAATCTGGTCACTAACAGGTTCATACTGGCCCTGTATCCAAATAGTACAACACCCCAGTGCCCTTTATTTAACATTCGGAATCCTTTGGTTAGTTTAAGGGCTTGGTAAGTTCGTAACTTCCACTTAGGTTCAGTCTGAGTAGCTTGAATGTCTTAAGAATATTTTGGTAAGATACAGCATTTTGTTGGATTCATTAACATGACAAAGGAACTTATTTGGCCCAAGAATATACAGTATGTTTTAAAATGTACAGTACTGCTAAAAACTTTAACTTACTATAGATATGCATCCCATGTGCATTGGGAAACCTTAGGACAGGTTGTATCATTAATACAGTAATAGGGCTGTATCATCAATACAGTAATACATCATATTAACATAACCAAAAAAATGAAATCTAACCTAACCTAACCCTAGATAGTGAGTACATAATAGCACAAATTACGTAGTTGTCCCCAATCCATTCCCTTGAGCAGATCTCCTGCCCGAGGACAGGTTGGTATACGTGCGAACTGAATAAATCCTCACTGCACAAAAGTCCTCAATAAACCAAAATCTTAAAACAGATCTACAACAAATCAATTCCAACACTGGTTACATGAACTTACCCCACAAACTAGCCTCCAGCCTATGTAAATCGACCTAACTAGCGTAAATATGAGTTGGAAGTGACCTGAATGAACTCACCCGAGAGTATAACACTGTATTGATCCTTCCAGGAGCGACGAGGGGCTCCCATACAATGGTGAATGTTGTCCAAAAGATCACCCATCCAACCACTGGCCGAGCTTAACTACTCACCCCGTGTAGACTACTGACCTAAATGACGCAGTTTCAGCTCACCAATCTTTGCCCCAAATCACCTCAAACCAAAAAATAACCGATCACCTTGTATACCGTATACCTCAAATGACTCAATCACATGACATAACAAGGAAAAAAAACAACCCCAGTAAAGAACCTTACACAATACCACGCATTAAATAACCCCCAACCTTGAAAACAGCATTTATTACCTTAACGAGGGAACCAGAGTAATGGACCACACCTGCCCACGGCTCCTGGTGCCGGGAATATGAGATGAGAAGAGAAGTAAATGAGAGATGAAGGGAGCGCCGAGGAGGATTAATCTCCCCAGTTGCTGTCACTGTCCTCCTCTCTCTCTCAGCTGACTGGCTGAGGGAGGGGAACCAGGGTTGCCAGACCCAAATTGTGGAAAGTAGCGAGCTGACGGTCTCAATGTAGCGAAATTGTAGTAAAAGTAAACCAATTTTTGTTTGAGTGGACGGGTTTCAAAGTAATATATTTTGATATATAGAGTACACTACAAGATCTTAATTGTTTTATTATTATTTCTGCACATGCATACCCACACACACACATTCTGTATATATATATATATATATATATATATATATATATATATATATATATATATATATATATATATATATATATATATATATATATATATATATATAATAAACATGAGAGGATGTGCAGTGACTTAATATCTAACATATTCAGAGATTTGAGTAGAGGTACCGAGTGCCTGGGGCCAGAGTTGGATATTGTCCTAATAGCAGCTTTGTGTTGAGTAATTAGAGGACGCAAATGATTTTGGGTAGTAGAACCCCCAAGCACAAATACCATAGTTGAGATAAGGATAGATGAGGGAGTAACAGTGTCACCAGGGCAGGGCGAGGTACATAATATCTGATCTTAGAAAGAATGCCAACAGTTTTTGAAACTTTTTTTGATATATTTAGAATGTGTCCCTGGAAATTCAGGTTCTGGTCAATGAGAACGCCAAGGAATTTGCCATCTATTTTGTTACAAATTTGGGTACTATTTATCCTGAGATATATTTGATTTGAGGATTTATTGCCAAACAAAATATAGAAAGTGTTGTCAATGTTGAGGGTATTGGTAAATACCCTCAAATAAACCTATATATAATAAATATAAATATAAAAAATAATACCTATTGGTAAATACCAATGTTGAGGGTATTGACGAAAGGTATTGGTAAAAGTTTTGAGTTCAGATATGAAGGGAAGGCATAGTACAGTGCTACTAGTGTTGGAAGCAGGTTTAGGATGAAAGAAATTTCGTTTAGCTTGAGAGTGGGCACAGTTGATGAAATGCAAAGGATAACCAAGGCGAGAGAATGATTTGTAGATAAAGGCAATTTCAGAATCAAGAAACTGAGGGTCGCTGATGCGTAGAGCGCGGAGGAAGAGAGAGACGAGGACACTTTTCTTAACAGAAGGAGGATGGTAGGAAAAGAAGTGAATGT
Source organism: Procambarus clarkii (assembly GCF_040958095.1). NCBI lineage: Eukaryota > Metazoa > Arthropoda > Malacostraca > Decapoda > Cambaridae > Procambarus > Procambarus clarkii. The sequence goes on along the minus strand of NC_091216.1, from coordinate 25,560,823 downwards.
ACAATCCACTATGCATGGGTTTACGGTAGACAGAGAAAGAGAACCCAGACACAGAGCTGTGGACATGAACGCCAAGAAAAGGAAGGAGGGAATTAGATTTCCACTCAACTTTGAAATGGATAGAAGGAGCCAGATTGTTAAGAGAGGAGAGGAAAGGCTGGAAAAGATTAAGGTCATGAGGCCATAAAGCAAAAATGTCATCAACATAGCGAAGCCAGAGAGAGGGACGAGTATCAATAGAAGGAAGAAGAACAGTTTCGAAGTATTCCATGTAGAAATTAGCAAGAACAGGGGAGAGAGGGGAACCCATAGCGACACCGAAAGTTTGAGTGTAATATTTACCGTTGAAAGAGAAAGAGTTAGAGTCAACACAGAGTCCAATGAGATCGAGGAAAACGTCAGTGGGAAGCGGGAGAGGAAGGAGGCCCTCTGACGCCTTCTGTCTGAGGAAAGAGAGAACGTCATCGAGCGGAACATTAGTGAACAGAGAGTCGACATCAAGACTAAGCATCTTACAAGAGGGTTGCAGGCGCAGTCTTTCTATGAAGTCCTGAGAGTGACGAAGGTGGGCAGGGGAAAAAGTGCCAAGGTAAGGTGTCAGGGTTTTAGCGAGGCAGGAGGCAAGTTTTTTTGTTTGTCTAGTTTTTTTCCTCTCGCCATTACTTGGTGCAATATTTGAAAGTTGTCTATTTATTCATTGATCTATCTATTATCTTGTATTTATATTTACAAGTTTCTGTGCTTGGAAGAAAACTCTGCATTGAATTGGGACTAATTTATTAAATAATATTATTTAGTATTAATTAATATTTACAATTATTATTAATTACAATTATTTATAGCTTAGTTACTTAGTTACTATGCAACTTAAGCTTTGTTAATCTTTCTTCATATGAAAGATTTCTAATTTGGGGAATTAACTTAGTCATCCTACGCTGGACAAGTTCAAGTGAATTTATATCCATTCTATAATACGGCGACCAAAACTGAACTGCATAATCTAAATGGGGCCTAACCAGAGCAAGATATAGCTTCATTTGATAACTATATGCCTGTTAAGTAGAAGATTTTAATTTGTTAATAGCATTATATTGTATATATACAATGATTATATATATGTATATAAAACTTGCAACTAAGAGAAGAAATGTAGACAGTTACACACCACAGAGTTTATCACAGATTAAGAAAGTAATTAGAAACAGAACAATGCAAAAGATGTATAGTGACCACAACACAGCAATTGCAACATCAGGATCTGCGGGTTGGTACAAGAATTCAACCAACTACGAACCACTTAGTTTGATGAAAGGGAACAGTAGAACAACAGAAGTGCACTTACATCGCATCAGGCTTGGATACCCATGTGCATGGGAAATAGGCTTACAGGTTCCGGAAGATGAGAGGAAATGTTAGCGCTGTGGAGAAATGCCCGACAGACCAATGGAACATTATCTAACACAGTGCACAGCTACAAACCCATTAACATTTCAACTTAGATTCAACAGAGCAGAAGTTGTTAAACACATATGGCAAAATCTTACTGAAGCGACCATACGAGTCATAAATACTCATACTCCGCCCAAGTAAAACAGAAACAAGCAACACTTAGTGGGCCAGCCAGAGGCTTAGGGCCCGCGCAGGAATATCCCTGCAAAAAAAAAAAAAAAAAAGTATACGAAACGTACCAGTTATGTGTCCGAAATGGTAAAAATATGTCTTGGTTAGTATCCCCTGTAACTATGGTAACGTTAATACATATTATAATAATTATAGTAAATTAATTAGTTTGCATTTTACGAATGATTTAATATTATTAAATCACGAAACTCATGATTATTTGCGTGGATTAATGTTTTCAATTTTTGTTTTTGTTTACTTTTGGTCCACAAAATAATGTAATTTGAAACAAAACCTAATAATTAAGATAATGTTAAGTAAAACTAAATCTTACAAGTTTACCTACAGTGTTCAGAAGTGAAAACAAAAAATATATAAAAAAAATAGGGGTGGTAGGAGAGGAACCATTAGTGAAGTAACCCCGTGAGTGAGAAAACATCTCCTGTTTTCAGTCCCACATTGTTTGTTGTTTGTTGAGCTTGAAACCGTTGCTCCTTGTTTGTTACACCTGACCATTAGAAGCAGTGGTGTGGATCAATATCCTCCTAATTGTTCAGTATTTTAGTAGTTTTGATGAGATCAGCCCTGTCATGTCTGGTTTGTAGTGTTGTTAGCCCTGTGGCCCTCAACTGTTCCGGGTATGACAGTCGACTTAGTTCTGAGATGATGTGTGACTTCCCACACACACACACACACACACACACACACACACACACACACACACACACACACACACACACACACACACACACACACACACACACCTCGTTAGGGGCCTCGTAGCCTGGTGGATAGCGCGCAGGACTCGTAATTCTGTGGCGCGGGTTCGATTCCCGCACGAGGCAGAAACAAATGGGCAAAGTTTCTTTCACCCTGAATGCCCCTGTTACCTAGCAGTAAATAGGTACCTGGGAGTTAGTCAGCTGTCACGGGCTGCTTCCTGGGGTGTGTGTGTGTGTGGTGTAAAAAAAAAAAAAAAAAAAAAAAAAAAAAAAAAAAAAAAAAGTAGTTAGTGTAGTTAGTAAACAGTTGATTGACAGTTGAGAGGCGGGCCGAAAGAGCAAAGCTCAACCCCCGCAAACACAACTAGGTGAATACACACACACACACACACACGCGCTCTCATCCTGTCACTACACTTAGGAAGTTAATAGTCACGTACGTTAGACATATCAAGGTCTATAACGTCGGACTGGTGACCCTCCCCTGGATACAACCCCACAACAGTTGACTAACTCCCGGGTGCCTAAGTACTGCTAGGGAAACAGATGCATTAGGTGATAGGGAACGAGTTATCATTTACGGCTTCGTCGGGAAGGTGGTTCCATGGTTTCCATGAATTTACTGGAGGGTGGCCCTCGGGCAAATTCAGGTATCTCTCTCTAGTGGTCTCGACGAGGACAAGAAGGTTGTCTGGCTTGTCGAAGGCCCCTCCCATTTGTTTTGGGGATTTTATCGAGCAATGTTTCGGCATTTACGACTTCGGCGGGTAGGCGTTTCCACAACTTTATAATTCTATGGGTGAAAACAAATATTTTCCATCTTTCAGCGTGACTTGTTGAGCTGGAAACCGTTGCTCCTTGTTGGTCTTACATCTTCTAGCCGTTTGAAGAAGTGTTCTCGATTATCTTCCAAATTGTTCAGTAATTTAAAAGTTTTGCTGAGAGCAGACTGTCATGTCTGGTCCTGTGGCCCTCAACCGTTCTTGGCACAGGAGCGGGGCTGTAACTGCTTATTTGTGATTGATTGATGAAGATTAAGCCACCCAAGAGGTGACACGGGAATGAATATCCCGTAAGTGGAAGATTATTTTTGGAGTGAATGTGATCTTTGTGGTCGTGAAAGGATATACTCTGCTGATTGATTGATGATTGATGAAGATTAAGCCACCCAAAAGGTGGCACGGGCATGAATAGCCCGTAAGTGGTGGCCCTTTCGAGCCATCACCAGTATCAATAGATGATACTGGAGATTTGTGGTGATGCGACTGCACCCTGCGTGACGGGAGATGTCTCCCTTGTGAATGTGTTAAGATGAAGCCACCCAAAAGGTGGCACGGGCATGAATAGCCTGTAAGTGGTGCCTCTTTTGAGCCATCACCAGTATCAAGAGCTGATACTGGAGATCTGTGGAGGTGCGACTGCACCCTGCGTGACGGGAGATGTCTCCCGTCGTATACTCTGCGTTCTGTGCCTGCTATCGCGGGGTGCTTGTTTGTGTTGCATCTGATCCTAAATAATCATAATTGAGTTTCTTAACATTAATAGCCCAAATTAGCACATCTTGCTTTTATATTAGCCCAAAAAGTAGCAAGTAGCGAAATTAAAAATTTGGGAGCGCGGGGCTCTCAAAAGTAGCCCAATTCGCTATTTGTAGCCCAATCTGGCAACACTGGGGGGAACTGCTGGGGGAATGTCCCCAGCTGGCGGGGAACTTCTCAAAACAAAACATTATTAATACTCATTTTTCTCATTTGAATTACCTTTAGACGGCGGGTTTATCGTTAGTATTTTTTTTATAAATTGGACAGTATATGTATATGCGGTCTATGTGTCACTGTTTAAAGATTGTAATAAGAGGGAGGCGGCGTTGCTAGGGAGAGTCATTCGAGGAAACCTTGTATGATTTAGCTATTGGTGCTTCTCAACATCCCTCATTTTACCCCCCCCCCCCTCTCTCTCTCTTGTATGACTTAGCTATTAGTGCTTCTCAACATTCCCCCTTTACCCCTCCCCTCTCTCTCCCTAGAAAGAACATTTTCAGTGTCGGAGTAGTATGAGATGGGATGTATTAAGCAGTGATGTGGTGGAGGCAGATTCCATAAACAGCTTCAAACGTAATTATTACAGTGCCCAATAGGCTCAAAAATCTGTATACCAGTTAATTGACAGTGGAGAGGCGGGACCAAAGAGTTGAAGCTCAACCCCCGCCAGCATAACTAGGTGAGTACCTTCCCTGCCCTTCACTACCTTTGGTACCTTCTCTACTCTTCACTACTTTCCCTTCATCAGTGTAACCATCTTCAATACACAGAGCTTTCATCAATAAACAAATTACATAAGCCAAACTATCATACTGTATGGAGTAAAATATTGTATACGTGTCTTACGTGAGTTTACCTGAGTCACTATTACCAGTGGCCTTGACGAGGATAGGAAGCCGGCGGCTTGTCGAATGCCCCCCCCCCACATTTGCCTTACCTTGAGGTTACCTTGAGGTGCTTCTGGGGCTTAGCGTCCCCGCGGCCCGGTCGTCGACCAGGCCTCCTGGTTGCCGGACTGATCAACCAGGCCTTGATGGTCTTTTCCAGCTGTACTTTAAAAGTTAAATATCTTTTGGGTATTTACGGCTTCTTCGGGTAGGCGGTTCCATGGGTTTATAGCCCTGTGGGTGAAAAAACACCTGCCAGTGTAATTCTACCCGAAACACTATACGTGTTAGTGGCTGTACAAGAATGTAAAAACATCAATGCTATGTACTTTCATAAACCAAATGTACCCTCTTATATATAAAATAAATAATATATATATATAAATAAATAAACAAATAAATTGTTGTAGCTGTTGGGCTCTCGCTTGACATGTTATTGTTATGGTCCCCCAACAGGTCAGCTGTGCCTACTTAACTGGACTTAACCTATCAACGGTATAGGTTAAGTAATAATTGTAAATAAGAAGCAATAAGATGCTTATCTTAACATACTAAGAAGGTTAGGTGAGGTCGGTGTTTTTTATGAAGCTTTTCAAGGTAAACTAAAATATTCACAATCAATTAGTATGTCACATATGCACTTATTGAATAAGCCAATATTGACTATAAGCAAGTGCGAGAACAGGTTGGGGATGTACAATATTCTCTCACCATCTTCTCTAAATTTGGACTGGCAGGGCACATGCGGCTTAGTTGTCACTGCCCTTTATGCCAGCAACAATGGGTCGGTGTAACGTGCTTTGACTTTATTTTCCTTTTACTTAGTTTTAGTTGATTATGCAATTTTTGCCTTTATAAACAATAGACAGTGCATAAACTGTATTATTATTGTACATTATATGGCATGGTATTATTGCAGGATGTAACTGTACTGAAATTATTTAATCAATAAAGCTACAAGTTTGGTAAAGCACTTGATTTCTTCAATTTATTGTTCAAGTAATCCAAGGAGTGGACATACTGGTTATTATAGCCACAGCTGTTTGATACTGACCCAAGCTCCACCACTCCACCTCAAGAATGGCGTCACTGGCTTGAGACGTTCAAAAACTTCTCTCTCGCCATCGAACAAACTACTCCCACTGTGGATAAATTTGATCTCATAAACCACATTGCTCCACATGTGTACAACTACATAGCTCACTGCACTACATATGATGCCGCTGAGATATCCTTAACCGAATTGTTTGTGAAGCCCAAGAATGAAATACTGTATTGGCAAGGCATGTGTTTGCAACACGGCGCCAAGAACCTGATGAGTTGCTTGACTAGTTTCTTCAGGCATTGAGATTATTGGCTAAAGATTGTCAGTTCAAAGCTGTGACTGCTGCGGAGGCTTGTGATAACTATGTAAGATATGCTTTCATTAATAGGCTAGGTTCTGCCACAATAAGGCAGCACCTACTTGAAAATGAAACCTTAGACTTACTGTTGGCACATGAGCAGGCTCGCACACTAGAAATGGCACAGAAACCTTTTGCCTCTGTGTTCAGGCAGGGGACTATAAATGCTGCTGTTACACACTCTGGGCCAGGAAGGCTTAGCTGGACAAGAAATTGTAAAAGGAAAAAGCTGAAACATTTTCTGTTCCTACAACTAGTGCTTGATGGTGTTTATTTTATGGTTACATTGGACATCCTTGCAGTTGCTGTCCAGCTAGGGAGGCTCGGTGTACAAATTGCAAAAAAAAAAAAAAGGGTTATTACACTGAGGTCTGTCCATCTATGAAACAATCAGACAATCAGTGCTTCAAATACCCAACATTCGACTGCAATGCTTGCTACTTTAACCGGGACTTCACCTTCATGCCTCGATAAATCAGTGCTTAGCTCTAAAATCAATGGAATTCCAGTCAGTGCACTGGTAGTCTGGGAACTTTGTTCATAAGAATATTGTTGAGCAGAACAGGTTAATCATCCATCGTGCCAATGGGGGAAGTTTCTATGGCTAATGCATCATTTTCCTCAAAAATTCTGGGCCATTGTTTTGTAGACCTAGAACTGCAAGGAGAAGCTTACCATGTGAAACTGTGTTACCCAATTTATGTACCGATGTAATTTTGGGCCATAAATTTTTATGAAATCATTCCATGCTAGAGATGACTTTTGGAGGAGAAAGACCTTCCCTTAGAATATGTGGATTAGCTGCAGTAAAAGTACCTGCTCCATTGCTATTAGCACCATTACTTATCACCTAGTAATTTAGCTGCAGACTGCAGTCTAATTGCTTACACTTGTTTTCCTGTATAGTACTGTAACATTTGGTTTACCATCAGACACAAGAAACCCATTAATTAGATTTATTAACTGCCCTTTGGATAACATTTCTATTAACAAGCTAGCTTAGGTACACAGCAGTGTGCTGCCTCCCAATTCTGTGTCCTGGATTAGAGATCAAGAACTACCTATACAGTATGTCCAATATCTCCATCTCACAAGATGGTTAATCATACATGGAATTGGAGAAAACTTTGAGATTGGAGATTAGTCTACTATCCTTCACTTGCAAACTTTAGGTGGAGTATGATACTAAGTAGTTCCAAGAACTTTGGTGTTTTATTGAATGGATTTGGGAATTAAACGTTATCTGTACAGTACATTTTCCAGTTTTGAATTAGGCTGTTAGTATGCAACACACTTCCATTCCTAAATAGCACTAGCATCTTTAAAATTACTATTATTGTCATTTTTATTGCATCTATGATAGCTATTTTAATGAATTCTTAAAAGTAAGGTCTTCCACCATGATTACTCACAAGATTTTTACATTGCTGTTGCTTTCTATGGTATTATTTGACTGCATTTTATATGTAGGTCCAGTTTTTATTTCTTCATTTTAACCACAGCACAGGAGCTGGAACTTGTCGTCATTGAACATTATGTTTTCCGTAGTCCATTTAAAGATCTGGTTTACATAAGTTTGAAAGTTTGCCGTCTCCTAGTGTCATCTGCAAAGGATAATATAGTACTATAGTTTGTGTCCTTGTCTATCATGTACGAGAATGAGAGATTACCGGAGCAAATACAGTACCCTGGGAAACTGAGCTTTCCATGGTGGATGATTCAGCTGTTAGTCTGTTGGCTATTACTCTTTGGGTTGTTTGCTATGAATGTAAAGCTCCATCTTCCTACTTTACCAGTTACTCCTTTTATGTGCATTTTATGTGTAATTATATTAGTCAAATTTATCCAAAATGTATGTGAAGTCCACACACATTACATTAGTGTTTTGCTTATCTTCTATGAATCCAAATGTTTTGTGATCTTATCTCTTATCATTTTCTCAAAGATTTTGATGTGATAGCATTATAGATGAACTTGTAATATACAATATCTCTAGTGTATCTTGAATGTTACATGCACTAGATAATACAAATAACAGATTATAAATATTAAACTACAAGTTCATACAGTACTAGTTTAGTGGACCTCTTATATATTGTAACAGGTGACCTTATCAGCAGCCTTTGTTCTTTCTACATGATGATGATTGAGGGTTGTCATATCAGATCTAAATATTCATAACAATTCTTCCACTGATTTATTCTTCAGTGTAATTACATTAATTTAAACTGTAGTTATATTATCACTTACCAACTAAATGTGATACTGTATGTAGTTTACAGAAAGAGAACAGCAATCAATGATAAACTTTGCACCCTTGTGAGGAAAATCCCAATGACCCATTTTCAATTTGACCAAGTTATAAAAGTGGTATCATGTAGCCGGTCACGGAGCCGGTCGGCCGAGCGGACAGCACGCGGGACTTGTGATCCTGTGGTCCTGGGTTCGATCCCAGGCGCCGGCGAGAAACATTGGGCAGAGTTTCTTTCACCCTATGCCCCTGTTACCTAGCAGTAAATAGGTACCTGGGTGTTAGTCAGCTGTCACGGGCTGCTTCCTGGGGGTGGAGGCCTGGTCGAAGACCGGGCCGCGGGGACACTAAAGCCCCGAAATCATCTCAAGATAATCTCAAGATAGCCATCATCACATGGTGTCCACAATTTGTCCAGGAGCTAATGTCACAACCTCTCTGCTTAGTTATGAATGATTATTTTTCTTATTCCAAATTGTGTATCGAACGGGCAAGATTTAAGCATAAAAGCTTCTATGCAAACAACTTGCAAAACAAAAACAAGAAAATGCAAACAGAACACAAAATAGAGACCTTAACTTACACTAAAGAAAAACACTGATGATCTTAAGTACACTTATCCATGGTAGTGTACTGAATCAAGGGTCTTGTAAATAGACTGTGTTTATTGATCTTGTATCTCTTCTTCACCTATTCAACAAGTATGGCTTTCTCAGGTTAATGTTTTGAGATAAATTAGTATAATCTGGGATAAATGGAATAATTAAGCATTATGGCAAAAGTAAATTTTATAGTGACTCCTTAATTACGCTTCTATAGTTTAAAGAAAAAAACCCTTCATCATCTACAAAGACTTACTGTATCTGAATGGTCCAAAATTTGCCAAAACTAATACTACAGTACAAGCCTGGAGGTTCAGTATATATATATATATTTTTAATGAGAGGTTTCACATAATTAGTTGTGAATATAGATTAAATATCAAAATGCATTCAAGAAAATCAAAAGCATACAATATATATAAGGGTGAAAGGTTTAGCACAATGGTATCACACTTGCCCTGTGCATTGTTGGTGATTTTGTCTGAGCTCTGGACAGCTGAAACCAGACAGGGAGGGTTGACTGGGCACTAGTCCATAATGGTGTGTTCCTGTTCACCCAACAATAATTGGGGACCTGGTAGTAAATTGATTTGTAGGTCACGTTCCAAGGAAAATTAGTAGGATAAGACTTAACATGAGCTATGGGAATGAAATGCTCTAAGCCTGCTAACCCAAGCCAGAAGTTGTTTACTCCTGTGTTCATGTGTAAAGAAAAAAATAGGAATTTCAAGAAACATCACAGTACTGTACTCTGATTAGACATTACATGCATGCATTTAGTTAATACTGAAAGCACTTTGTAAAATGTTACCAAGTATTGGTATGATCACTAGTTGTGCTGTAAGGTGTACCATCAGAATGACTTAGAACAATAATACTGTACCTGTATAGTTATTTACCAAAAGGCAAGTGATGATTGTAGTTTCAAAGCCAAGGTACATGCAAAGGGGCACCATTGGATCTGCATTAACTATTTATTTTGGGTATCCTATGGGTAAAATATGTATCAGAACAAGACTTTCTTTTCACAAGAGATTAATACAATAGAGGAATAGTTTAGTTATGCACTGTATGCATAACTGTCTTCATTTCTTGTGGTAACACATAAAGGTTAAGTAATGAGTTTTTTTTAAGAAATAATGGTATTTGCCATCATTATTGCATGTGGAGATTCAGTTTTATATAAGGCTATGCCCAGCTTTACCATTTCATCATGTAGAAGGTATTTGTGAGCAATAAAGCCATTTTTATCTTTAAATGAAAAAAAATTGATGCCATGATTATATTGCATTGTAGTACTGTATTACTGTTTATTTCTTAACACTTCATCAACTGATCAGTACATGCAGGTTGGAAGGAATGAGTAAGCAAGGCATACAACAGCCTATCAAAGTAGGATTAGATGGTGCAGGTAATCCAATAGAACTTGGTGCTATATATACCAGTTTCAGAGGGAGGGAATTGTCAGGGAAAGCACCAAGCCATTACGACTATATAGCACTTGGAAGTAATCAGAATAAGGATTTGGGATGGAATAGGGGAAAAGGAATGGTGGCCAACCACTAGGATGGTCGGGGGATTGAACGCTGACCTGCATGAAGCAAGACTGTCGCTCTACCGTCCAGCCCAAGTGGTTGGGTTACCGTGTTCACAATGCACCCATGTCTCTCTTTATCATTGTCTCAAATATTTCCAGGAATAAGCTGCTATACTGAACTCGTGGCTATGTAGCAGTGTTAGTTGATGCTTTATTTGCTGCTGTCAAAAGGGATAATGGCAGTAACTATTTAAAAAAATAACTACATTATTACCCTTAAAATGTGGTTTAAAAAATAAAATGTTATATTTATTTGTGTTTACTTATAATTCAGATCTGAGTAACATTAATTATAAAAGTTTGCTTTGCATAGGGTTACTATAAATGATGGTCTGAAAATCTCTTTTTCACATAAAATATCTTTAATTGATATAATTAACAATTATTCTACACAAAATTTTACAAGATAAATCTATTTGTAATTAGGAAAACATATCCACTACCTACTTAGGAAATTTACAAATAACTGTACAAATAGGTAAATACAACTGAGTTTCATCCCAGGGCACCTTACCTTTAAATACCTGCTGATCATTCACAAGAAAACCGAAGAGAGCAGGTATTGTATATGCTAGCACTGCGACCTGGCAGAAATACTTTGAGGAACAACTTATTTTTCACATAATCACAAGCCTCAAACTTTCTACCAAAAGTCAGGCACATAAGAAAGGTGTGTGTGTGTGTGTGTGTGTGTGTGTGTGTGTGTGTGTGGCTGGGAGGCGTGGAATTGCTGTCTCGTATAATAACTTATCTTACAGAAGCACCGAGACAGAGCAGGCACTATTGCCCTCACTAACAAATCTTTTGGGGAACAGTAATACAATATACATTGCTAATGAAATTATTAATACAGACAAAGATAGAAAGACCTACATTTCCCTGTTTACCCTCTCCCCCATTAAATCAATCATGTATTGTGTATGAGGTGATGGTTTCCTTGAGACACCTGTCTAACTGTAACAGCAGTCTGCAACTGGCAAGCTTGTGGTATAGGTTGCTCAGCTTTATCTGCGGCAGCATTTCGCCTCAAGGCAGTCACAGAGAAGACGCCTAAGCTGTATGTACCAGGACACGTTATCAAAACACGGACAGGAACTACACTACATCCCCACGGCAAGAGGGAAACCTTGCGTACAGTTCCTCCTACATATAACAGTTGAGTACTGGCCTGGGGTGAGTACACGTGACTGCTCACACTTCCACCACTGAAACACAAGAATAATAATATAATCAGACTTGATTATCTATTACTGTTTAAACTGCATTTGCTATCCTTCACTCTTTTTCTTACTTTTAATCTTGATACTATCATCATGAACCTTGCCACAAAAAAATACTGTACCTGAACATGCTAACAAAGGTGAAAACATCAGCTAACTCCATTTATCCTGGCTTGTAAGCTCTACTTTATTTTTTAGTCATTCTTCAGTATCCGAGCATGTCCTGATGATTAACAAAGTACAGTATCACTTATTCACTGGCTCCAATTGATTTTCTTCTTTAATTCATCATGTTAATGTAACGTGTGTATTTGAAGGGAGTGTATGGTGGAAGAACTCCTATACCTTACCAAAGTGTATGCTGGTAATGTATAAAAACTTGATTTAGTATCAGACTGATGCCATCAGGTGCAGGTGTATTCCCAATCATTACTCTTAAGCGTATCATTTTTCAGTGGTTTAAGGTGTGCACTTGGCAGTACCCATGCTGCTGGTTCAAATCCCCTGCACGGCTCCAATTGATTTTCTCTTCCAATCAGTTCAAAGAGACACACTAAGAATTATCTACTTAACATCATGTAACAAATTTCACTAATTTCCCCACTGAAAATATATATATATATATATTTTTGAGTTTTACCATTATCTGAAATTTCTTTATTAAATATGTATGTATGCCTTTCATCACTGTCATCTAACTGATGTACAGTATTTATTTTTGCTAAATTGCTTATTCAAGTCACATATGACGTCATACTTTTTATCTAGTATTAAGTGTTTACCCCAATTTCAACCTTTCAATCTTACAGATTTATTCTGTTGTGCCTGAAACACTTAACTATTTTAACATTTTAACTTAACATTTTTAACATTCTAACTTAACATTTTACTAAAGCTACTCGAATGTAGCTTTAGTAAAGCTACATTCGAGTAGCTTTACTAAAATGCACCACTGTATATCCTTACTGTTATTAATCATGTTAAAAACCTATTTCTGGACTGTTGCTAAACTACAGCCTCTATAATGTAGTAGTCTATGCCTCTCATCATTAAGGTTCACCTTCATATTGTATATCATTTAGTTATATTTTGGTTATATACTGTATTGGTTATGTTTCATGAACATCTCGCATATGTTAGCTTATTTTTAATATAAAGTGTTTACCTCATTATACCTAGAATAAATTTTTTATCTATATTATTCTAGGGTTTGCCTGAAATGCTTTGCATAGTATTGGCCTCATTTAATGTACAACCCCTGTACCTTCAAATTTTCCTCTGTCCTATGTTCTTTGCATATTTTTATGAATAAAATATATAGTACCTTCTATAATAATAATAATAATTATTATATCACCTACGATGCTAATACTAGAGAAAGAAGACACAAGATGAGCTAATTAACCTGAAACCTTTTGAATTATTCACACATTCCCAGTAATCCGTGTGTCTTACCTGCCAGAGAAGCCTTCAGGGCACAGATTGAGGAATGTTGTAAGGTGACACGCACTACAGTTGTGCAAACAAAGTTCAAACTCAAGACTGCATAATCTGCGGGGCAAAAATCATCTTTAATACTACTTAATTAATATTTTGTCTTCATCTTTAGCATTGTAATTAAGATTACAATAAATCCCCCAATAACATCAAACACCATTAAGACATTTACATCACTAAATTTCCTAACATAATTCAATTTGTGAAAGATTACATTCTCATTCTCCCTCAAATATAATTCCTCTGTGCATTTTTTTTTATACCTGTGTGCTCCCCAATGACCATAGTTTTTAATCAATGTTAGCTAGGTCTTAAAGTATTGCCAGGTTAACCTGGAGTTACCCGGAGATGTACTCAACCTGTTGTTGAGGAAAACACTAACTTAGTCTGAAATTACCCATCTGGCTCTAAAATATGCAGTCATCATCAAAGAAAGTGTAGAATACGAATCATCGAACACTACAACATCATTGAACAGTATAAAGGTAAATTCATTATTGTAACCCACTTCCAAAACTGATACAAGAGAATATTTTAATAATCATGTACATTTAACACCTTATGCCTCTGGAATCACCCCCCACACCATCATATGTTTTCCTTTACAAGACAGAGCCTTAGAACACTTCTCTTAAGATGGCAACAATACGTATAACCTGCAAGTGAGCGTAATTTTCAAGACATTATCTACTCGCCTGTTAGCAATAAAATCGTGGTCCAGGCAGTCGGGAAACTGAGCAGAGATCTTGACAAAGTGCTTTTGTTTGGAAGCTGCAGGAAGAGGAGACTGTAGTAGCTGTAAGGGGGTCTCTGGAATGATTCTTATAGGGGGCTTCTCCTCTTCTCCAGCGTGGCCCAGAGGTAAACTGGGTATGCTTACACTATCTCCAAGGTTCTTCAGATGAATGCTATGTTGACCCCAAGTCTCACGCCCACCTCTTTCTCCCTTGTGTATCACAAAGACAAACACAGTTTTATTAGATGCATAAGTGGTGTATTAACTGATCTGAATTATAAATGTGTAGCTAACATGTTTTGCTAATAGCAAAAATACAACATGTCCTCCAAATAAGAACAGCTAACCCTTGTTATTTGTCGAGTTTGTATTCATGGGTTTACCAATTCTCTGTTTGTACCGATTCATCTGGGGATTTCTCTCCTTGAGTTGGCCCTTTTATCTCTTAAGTATCCTGGCATTTCATTCCAGGCCTAGGCATTTGGGCTGTGCATAAATATTTCAGGACTGTTTGGTCAGTGTCATTTGTGTGTGTCCATGTATCATTTAATCTTAACAGGTGTCACATGTTAGTGCTGTGATGTAATTTTTGTATTGCAACATATTTTCTGCTTGAGATTGAACAGGATTCTACTCGGTGCAGTTTTTGTGGTATTCCATAGAGTATTTTTGGCACGAAATAATCCCTATTGCCTTTGACACTCTTCTTTGGTGCAGGTGGTGTTATCACACCCAGGTGTGGCTCAGCTCTGGCATATATGACAATCAACCTGCATGTCTTGCCTTCAAGGCAGCAGAAGGCAGCTTCCTTCCTGTCATAATGTTTTCTGTTGGTTCATAACTCTGACACAGGAGACAAGGCAGGAAACTAGCTATTAGCTGATAGGATCAGGAATGTACATTCTAACAGTTATTCAGAGCTGGAGTAAGAATTCTCCAATGTCTCACTATTTCCTCCTATTATGGTCTAACAGGCATTCGGAAAAGATACCCCTGTATAAGAAGATGGCAAATCCCATGAGCCTCGGCTGGAGTTATCAATGTCCTGCATAGTGCCTAAGGAAGTGACCAAATATCCCAGCTCAGAAAAGAACATTTCACCTGTATTCAATGCTTAATTTTTATTTCTATGATTTATTAATTAATTCTATGATTTATTAGTTATTAATTTAATTCTTATGCTAGACCATAATAATGATGATGCTAAGATACTAGAGAAGAGATACGAGATGCAGACGATTGTAATGGCCTGCAAATTGATCTGATAAAATAAGTGTTTGGAGCATCAAGTGGCATATGGAATTCAATGTAAATAAATGCCATGTTATGTAATGTGGAATCGGTGAGAGAAAAAACAATTTCAAATTAAATAAAATGTTTTAAAAATTACGAATCTTGTTGCAAACTTCCTTACCTTCCACAAAACAGTAACTACCATGTCTAAACTATTCGCAGCAATAATGCGGTTTGCCTCTTCTTGAGTTGGGGTTGGTGGCGGAGGGATGTGCTCTGACGTTGGGTTTGGTGGTGAAGGATCAGTCACAAGGTCTAGAAGACTTATGCGTTCTCTTAGTGAAAAGCGCCACCAAGAGTTCAGAGGGACCTTGTGAAGAATTAATCAGTATACTGTAACCTGTAGCAATATTACCACAATAAACAGATACACACAGCTGTACACACACAAAATAATCTCAGATAATTTAGGGGGCAAAGCTTATTTTCTTAATTTTTTAAAAATTGCATTTCTGAAACCTGATTGCCCTCTTAGGTCTAAGCTTTTCAATTTTGAAACAAATTATTTTACACAGAAATGCAGATGGGGGGAAAAAATCCATTAACTACCTAAAATTTTTAGCTACATAAATTCAATGCCAACATCACAATCCTCCATCCTAACAAGATACAGTAATTAATTAACGGGATAAATGTTCCGAATATATTTAATAATGCAGCACTTGGAAAATGATTTACACAGCTTACCTGGCAACTGCCAAAGTGAAGCTGTGACAGGATCAGCACGCAGCCTTTTGTGTTGTGATGTTGAATGCACTTGACACCCAGATGGGAAGATTCTCCAGATTTCAGCTGTTGACCTTCATCAAAAATTTTAATCTATTTAGATGCTCTTCTCCAAGCTTCTATATACAATTTACAGGTATGAAATATTACAGATCAAACAGGTGCATTTATCGACAAAACAAATGGGCTAAATCCATTTAGCTGACCAAAACTGTACAGTATTTCCATATTATTCATCATCTATAGCATTTTAGTGACATTAATATATGCCCGTATGATAGATTAGTGCGGCTCACACACCAATTACGTCGTTATCTTGAGATGATTTCGGGGCTTAGCGTCCCCGCCCGGGAGGCCCGGTCCTCGACCAGGCCTCCTTTTTGTTACACCCTCTCCCTCCCAGGAAGCAGCCCGTAGGAGCTGTCTAACTCCCAGGTTAGACGAGGTGTCTAACTCCTCTAACTTTACTGTTAATTTACTGCGTTATGCTTATCTAATGAGGCGTATGCACAATTATAGTCAATTTGCCTTACTCTGAACGTATTATTTCTGGGGATTACTTCTCCCCAGAAATTATTACTCTTATTTTCTTCATTATTGCTATTACCGGCACTGTGTTAGTAAATTGATATATCAAGAATTCATGCTGTATAATTCTTTTTTTCCATTTTTACTTTGACTGGACTTAACAAATTTTACAGAGTAATTCCTCCATAATATATGATTATTTGTGCGAGGAGTTGAGGAGCAGGTGATTCATTCATGACATTATTTTACTGTATATACAACTGAAATTTTAACAACTACGGTAATTAAGAGAGCTTCTCTTGTCTGTCAATTTATCTTTTCAAGTATGTCTGACTATTTTGTTTACTAGTAGTAATCAAAGAATTATTCAGTGAATGCTCCAATTATTTTTCCTTCAAGGTGAAATTATTTCTAAAGTATTAGATTCTAGCCTAAATTATTTCTGAAATATATGACCACTGTCATCCATAAATATGCTTTCTTACTTACTCCCAAAATATCTCCTGTTCTTTTTACTTATTGGTCAGATTTCCATTCAAATTACTTGAGAAGAGATGGCAAGTTTCTTGACCCTGAGTAGTGTTTCAAAGGGTAACGATATGAGAAGTGATCGACAAATGTGAACCAAATGGTACACATACAATAAAATTGTAAACAACCCATCCCACACGTATGAAATGACAGTGATGACATTTCAGTCTGTCCTGGTCCCATATCAAGTTGAGACTTGATAAAGGTCAACAACAGAGCAAAACATTGTCACTTCCAACTCATTTCGTATGTTGGTGTTAGATTATTTGTCTCAACCACATTTGTGTGACTCTTTTTGCAATTAAATTATATTATTATTATTTAATAACAAATTGAACCTTTGTTCTTGGTGCAGGCGATGAGTCACAATAACGTGGCTGAAGTATGTTGACCAGACCACACACTAGAAATTGAAGGGACGATGACGTTTCGGTCCGTCCTGGACCATCGACTGCACAATCGACTTGAGAATGGTCCAGGACGGACCGAAACGTCGTCGTCCCTTCAATTTCTAGTGTGTGGTCTGGTCAACTTTGTTCTTGGTATTCAGCATGTATACAACACCATCTCCAGGGAAGTCATATATAAAATTAATTAACTTTCACATTGAATGATAAGACTGACCTTGCAAATTTGCATGAGGTACAACTGCCCACTTCTCACTGTTCCCACTCAACCCAATCACTGTGAATGAGCTGCAGCTGCTGTCTACCTGCAAATATAGTGAACAATGAAAAAAAAAACAAGGTAAGTAAGGCACAATATATTTCCTGTACAATGCAGTCCTCATTTATTTGTTTCTTTCCTACTTTTTCTTCGACTTGCACGATGTCGAAGCTTACGAATTGTAATGAAGAGGTTAGGATAGCTTTTTCTGTTTCAGAATAGAAACAATCTTTATCATTACAAAAAGAATAATATACAAGTATATACAGTGCTTCAGTAGATAAGATAAATATACAATTACAAAATTACTGTAATAGATAACAATAGCATACAAGTACATAAGTACTGTAATAAATAGGGATATTTTTCAGTGAAGGAGAATTTACCTTAAAACAGTGAAAAACAGAAAAGTGAGTCAAATGAAATGGCTATTTCTGTGGGTTCATAATTGGCTCCCCCAGAGATTATGCACTGGTATCCTAGAGCCAAATCCAACACACTAGACATCTGTTCCCATCTCACAACCTACCAGAAACAGGCACAGTACCAAAATCCTGCCCCACTCAGAGAGATGGGGAAACTGAGAGAGCCACAATACCCCATTCACAGAGGAAACCCTGATAAAATGGCAGAAAAGAGGTCACAAAAGCTCAAAATACACATAGACAAATGTTTACAATAAACACATTCCAAACAAAACCTCATAACAGCTGTCCTAAATAACACCTTGGCACTTCCCCTCCTTCATTAGCTCCTTAAGAGACTTCCCAGAGCTCATTCCTATGACTCGTCACATGAGAACTCCACAATACTTCACAAGATAAGGGAACCTGAAATGTTAAACATCTATAATTAACAGAAGAACAAAAGGGAACGGAACTTACTCTAGAATATCAATGGGATGCCTAAAACTGTCTCCTTACAAGGCCATTAAAGAGGCTCGGAACTAAAGAGCTCACGAAAGGAGTCTGTGACTACTCAGCCTGACCAACAGTGATGAATAAAGACAGGAGGAATGAAACTCGTGTAAGCAACCTGTGTCACAGAGCTTCTAACCCAAGCCAGAGCCTGCAAGGCACAACCATGAGCACCGACCCCATGAGACAGGTCCACTGTAACATGTTGTGGCTAGAACACCTGAGGTCAGAGCTGAAGTGCACAGCATATCTTTGACAAAGATAAGGCAGAGGGAATGAAATCCCAACCAAAACACTTACAGTCCTCAAGAAAAGACTTGCATAATGAGGTAACCAAAGGAGCCAGACTCTCTTCAAAACATTGTAATCATTCATAATTCCTCCTTCATCAGCAACAAAATCCATTCAATTGTTTCACTTAAAAGTGTTTGTTTTAATTCTTACCTCAGAGTTGTTGTGAGCTTCTATAATGAGGTTGGATGTGTAGCTGCAAATTCTATTTTCGCCTTCTTGGGGCTCTAATGATTCTTGAAGATTTTGACTTATTGTGGAAGAGACCTGCAAACTTAGGCTTCTTTCCACATATATACTACTGAAGTGTCGTACCAACCGATATCTGAAAAATTATGCCTCTAATAAATCAATAATATAAAAATGCAAGCTCAACTAAAGTCCTAATAATCATTAAATGGTTAATAAAAAATCTTTAGGTTATAGTAATTTGAGCAGCCATATACCTGTATTTTATGCAAACAACTATAAATAATACAGTAATGTTTAAATGAAGACCAAGTCAATTCCCCTGACAGTGGACTTCACTAGAATGGTATTCGTTTTACCAGAAATCTGTGTGCAACGGAAGGATTCATTCCGGTAGCAAAATCATAATGGTCGATTGCAATGGAAAATATTGTAATCAGAAGGTCCAATGAAACAAGCACATGTATTCACTGGAACCGAAATTAGCGTTAACAAAATTGACAATAAATCAACAGACACAGACATACACAACAACAAGAGGTCATAGATATAAACTAGCTAAACACAGATGCCGAAGAAATATAAGAAAATTCACTTTCGCAAACAGAGTGGTAGACGGTTGGAACAAGTTAGGTGAGAAGGTGGTGGAGGCCAAGACCGTCAGTAGTTTTAAAGCGTTATATGACAAAGAGTGCTGGGAAGACGGGACACCACGAGCGTAGCTCTCATCCTGTAACTACACTTGGGTAATTACACTTAGGTAATTACAACATCCAGTTGAAAGGTGGGACCAAAGAGCCGAAGCTCAACCCCCTCGCAAGCACAACTAGGCGAGTACATTCCTATGCCTATGGCTGGCGTGCTACCCAGTGCTGGCATTAACTAAAGGTACACATGCATCCAACTGACAAAAACTAATTTTATCATAGTGAGCAACTATGAGCAATGGTTATGCCAAGAAAATAACTTTCATACTGACTCCCAAGCCTTTTTTTTTTAAATATATAAATTAAATGGAGGTTGGATAGATTATGAGTACCCAAAATTTGTGGAACTACATCAGAAATTCAACTCGGGTGGTTTCATTCAGGAGAAATAAAAATGTACACCAGTACTGTAATTATAAAAATACCAATTAAATGAAAATAATTTTATCTATAAATATTAATAGTACACTTACTTGCTCCTTCCAGGTGAATTCAGAGTTTCATAGTAGAAGAGCAGTTCCACATCAAATGCTCCAGGTGTCATGGGTGCATGAAGACACAATTTGGCATTTAAAACATCACCAGAATTCAATAGGCCATTGGGTAATGTTAATTCCGCAGTCCAATTAGTAATTTTGCTATCTGCAGTTTCAAAATCAGACAGGACACATATGTGCTTAGCTGGTAACCCAGTTTCGTTTGTGTCCAGGTACACATGGTTAGGATCGGACACAGCCAGCATAAGCTTACTCACTGGACATGGCCCTACATTTGTTATCAACACATCTGTACTACACAACTCACCACAGCTGAGAATCTGAGGTATGTCATGAAATGATACATTTAGCCGAGACATTGGTGGCACAACAGTAATTTCTAATCTCTTATCACATGCATAAACGACGCTGCACTTCTCTGCAGATGTGTTATTCAGTCGTGGTCCCTTGACTTCCACGAACTGCTGACCTTCAATAATTACAGGAGATGAAGAAGACCCAGGAGGCGGTGCCGAGGTCATGTCAGGCGTAAGGCAAAGTTTATATACCACCCCTTTTATTAACAGTTTTCCTATACACTGGGGATGTAATTCTAATCTAACTTTTTCCTGAGCACCAGCTGGGAGATTAAACCCAGAATATAAAAAGTCTTTTACAGGAGCATCATTGACATCAACATTATTTTCTGGCACAAACGTGAAAACCAATCGAATATCACTGATCATTAAACTCACTTCTAAAGGATTTTCCATCAAAACCTCAACTAATACAGGTTCATTTACAGGAACAACAGGGCTCTGCGTATTTGGGGTGTCACTACTGAGTAATTGCAAATTTGGCCGAAATACCAAAGACGAGCCTTGACTTGTCTCGAGCAAGTTTCGTTCTAATGAAAACCATCGTTCATTATTAGTCAGATCACTGTCTAATGACACATGAGATGCAGGTGTCCATTCCAAACTTCTTGAAGAATCTTGAGGAGCTCCCAACAAGACTCGAGTTGCTTGAGAGTTAATTAATGGAAGTGGAAGACAAGGGAGACCAGTTGAGGGATCCCATTCCTGCTGAACATACTGATGAAAAGTGTTGACAAATTCCCTCACATAAGTCATCTGCTGGGAAGAAGACTGTTGGCTGGAAGCATTTTGCTTTAGTCTTTGGTCCACCAGATGACTGTAAGCTTCCAAGCTCTCTGTAAGCTGCTTTAAATAGTGAGCTTGCTTTCCTAAGGTAAAGTGAATGTGATCTTCTGCAAGGCCCCAACCTCGAGTTGCATACACCTGAGGTAATAAAAATAGACATTTGCTTAAAAGCGAGTCCCTCATAGGAAAACTATATTCAATAAAGGTTCACGACTTTAAATAATGTGTGTCTATTAACCGTCTCAAAATGTTTTAAAGCACGACTATCTTCAGATAATTCAAGTAGATTTCAAGATTTCATTACACATATTCTGTGAAATGGCTTAAATTTTACAGTACTTGGAGCTATTGCCAGTGGAAGGTATCACTTTAAATCTTCCTCTTGTTCACACACACTAAACAACCCTTCCTAGATTAAAATAACAATGCTTACACTTAATTAGCATTAAAATATTATGATGAGAAGATATAACTCAACAAACCTCAGAAACTCATGCCTTGAGTCCATGGGCACATATAAATTTGACAAATACAATAAACAAATATTGTACTCCATAACCCATTAACATGTTTCTATCAACACTCATTTATGAATACAATTATGAGCTGAATTGAACTTGATAACAATCACTAATTTGGATCATGCATAAAGAAATGAGCGTCAACTTTTGTTTTAAATGAAATCAGCTCACCTGGAAAGCCTGCTTGTATGCTCGTAAAGAATGTGATCGCTGCCCCGCTTTGCTAAATCGGTGTCCTGCAAGAGTCATGTGAAAAGCATATTTTCGTGGTAGTGGCCTCTGTGAATTAATGAAACAGTGAGCTGCTTGTTCTAACATAAGCGCCGACAACAAATCGCTCTCCTCTGAAGTAAGCTTGATAAACATCATTGCCGCTTCGCCGTATTCTCCACAATGTTTTAGAACTTCTGAGCTGAGTAATGTTGATCGTATAGCAAAGTTATACACCTGATGGAAAATGTATGCATTATTTGAAAGTAAAATTTTTTAACTTTTTATTATTAAAAGAATATAAAAACTGAATGTAATCAATAATTTTGATTAATAAATATCAAATAATACAAAAATACTGTAAATTTTTTAATTAAAAATGATTGCTTTTCTACAAAATTAAAAATAAAAATAAACGCTGGATGTAATGAACCGCCAATTTCTGTGTGAGCCCCAGAGGCTCCCTGAAGTGCCATACCACTTGCAGTCATCAGTTGCTGAGCTCTTGTTGCCTACCAGGAACCATGAGCCAGGTTCCAGCCGAACGCAAGCCATAATGGCTCCGCCAACACTACAGATAAAGAGACACAGCAATCAAGGAACACTGACCAAGAAACAGCCAGAAAAAAAAGCAAAACAACCAGCTGGCACTGAAGAATAACAACGAAGGAATAGAAAAAGGTGAAAAGACTGCCAAGAGTCCATGCTGTCGCCAGAATAACTGCAGGTGGGACGCCTATAACAACCCACCTGATCACCAGAGAGGGTGATCAACACATGTCAACACACCAGACACGAAGAGCAGAAGAGAAGGTTCTGGCTCATGGTCTACGGTTGGCAATAAGAGCTCTGCGACTGATGACTTTAAAACAGTATGGCACTTAATCAGTTTCAGGTTGTGAATGAGGCTTCCCCAAGAAAAGATTAAAGTTTAAGAGCTTAGAGAAAATATATATTTTAAATTCAAATAAAATATAAAGTATAAATAAACAGTATAAGGTCATATACTTCATAGTATTGTCCACAGTATTTAATTAATCCTATCATTTTTATATAAACTATTTGAAACATCATTCTCTGGGGCTCAAATGATGCTGCATTTACATTATGTCTATGTTATCTGATGGTAATTATTGTAGTCAGTGAATTCTTTAGTCAGTGAATCACTGGAGTGTCTATGTAGAATTTGAAGGTTGATATATGACAGTTGTCACTCGCTGAAAGATTACCTGATACAGTACATTTCACATTGGACACTGTGAACATAATCCAAATACAGTAGTCGCTATATCTGACCCTTACAAGTGGACGTGTTACATCATGTGCATGGGAGCCTCCTTTCTCTCCCTTCTAATTTTTATGCTTAAGCTAATTCTTCATTCTTTCCAGACATTCCTATTCCTCATTATAAGCAAGTAGCAACTGCTTGTATCAATATATGAGAGCCAAAGTAGCACTCCTCAATACTTTAAGGCACTTAAAATTTATTAAAGAATTTCTATATGTGGCTAACTCCTCCCTCAAAGTTTGCTGTTGAATTTCTTTAAGAAGCAAAGTTATGAGTGAATATATAATTTTTTTTTTGCAAGTGTCTAACAACAAACACATTTACATACAGCAAGGAATTGTGAATCACTGGATTACTGCTGCATATATAATAATGTGACTATAAATTTTTATACAAGAACAAAAGCATACTGCTTACCTTGCAAACATTTAAGTAGGTCTGCAAACTGTTTTCTAAGTAGCGCTTGGGATAATCCGAACTGTTCTGCATAAACGCGGCAAGTGCAGCCATTTCCTGTGCACCGGCAAAATACAGCCACGCTTGATCACTTTTAAAGTCATTCTTTGCTGTGTGATAAAAACTATATGATAGTTCGTAAAGTCCAAACATAAAACACAAGTCTCCAAGCCGCCTTGTTTGAAGTTCAGTGGCTTCAGGACTGTATATGACAGAATTTGTGGCACTGCCAGGACTCTTATTCCCAACAAGCCAACGTCGTGTGGCACTCAGAAGAGACTTGGAGCGTGATCTATTTGTTACTACATCATTCAAGTATCTTACCTGCCTTTCCACATGAGGAATTAATGATCGTACACAAAATTCATGAACAAATATACGTATGCGGTCAACATCAGACGAAGTTAAGCAACCACCATGGTGTTGAACTGACCCAGCTGGCAAGCTAGGTCTATTCACCATCACAGGAACATCAGGTGATATCTCTACCCCAGGCATCATGTCGTAAGTCCCATTTTTTTCATCTATTGGAGGTACTGTCGGAGAAAGAGGATGTATCGGTTCACAGTTATCAGTTGTGTCGCCTTCGGTAACACGGGACGGGAGGCCACTCACGTCCTCCCGGGGAGTCCCTGTTCCACTGCTAGCTTCTGAACTGCTCCCTCCACTCCTGCAAAAAATAACAAAACAATAAAATAAAAAATAAAGCTGTTAATTTGGCAACTGCATCCCCAGTGCTGGGGGAAGGATGTAGTGGTGGAAGGAATGTAGTTATCAGGGTTTGAGTGATGGGGTTGGGAAGAAAGCGGGGGAATGAAGATGACTTTTTTTCTTTCTCACTGATAATAAAACTACAATCTAATGCAAAGGTATTGTTGGCACCGGACCACACTGCATAATAATGTAAGTAATATCAGTTTTATTATCAAATGTAATGTTGTCAGTTTCAAGAAGCCCAATATGGTATGTCATTCTCAAGATATAAATAAAAATATATTAAGCAAAACAGTTATCACTGGGCTACTGTACCCAATACCAAAACAAACTGTAATTTTATGATCAGATGTAAGTGTTGTCAATTTCAAGTTAATACAATAAGGGATTTGCTTGATACAGTACAGGGAAATACTTACGGATCACAGGATGCTCTTTGAATAAGGAACTGGCTCCAGGGGTCAGGTAGGTGAACATCCGTTTGGTCCGTGTGTCGAGAGTTGATTTGTAACAGGTGGCAGTTACTGCTACCATACATGCTAGTCATCTGTTCAAACACTTGTTCTGATCTGCAAAATAAAAGAACCATAATTTTCAATTTTCCTAAAGTAATTGAAGTGATTTTAAATAATACATAATAAAATTCATCATCTATCCAGAATCGATCAACTGTTATGACGAAGGTTTATGCTGAGACACTTTCACACACCAATGAGTAGTATTTACAATATACTACAATACAAAGCTATTGACTAATGATCATTTTTAAAAAACTCATACAGTAGAAAAAAAGTAAAAATGTAAATGGTAAAAAGACTAGTCTGAAAGATTTGTAGTATGAAAGAAAACTTTGCATTGCCAAATGTTGTACTGGTAGAGCATAGCTTGCTTTAATTCTGCAAATCTTTCACCGCCAGAGTAAATTTTTGCCGATTTTTAAAAAATTAAGGATTTGAGTGACTTGACTGTACAGGTAGCCCTACACGTACGGTACATAATGAAATTCAGACTACTTAACATGTGAAAAATTAATAGAAACAATTATTTAAGAAAGTTCAAAACAAGAAATGACAAGTAAGGGAAGTCACACACACTGTTGAAAACACGTTAGAACTACGTACACATCATCCAATAATCCACCCTCTCCCTCTTTCTCCAATATAGTACCAAACAAATAAAGGATCACCTGTAATGAGTTTCAGGACACACATGGACTATTTACATTCAGTACTGTACGTAAAATTATATTTCACGTAAAATAACTTATAACGAAAAAAAATTATATTTGACTCTACTCACTTCGTTAGGTCTCCAACTGTCACATCATGAATGAGAAGATAAAACTTGAGGATATTTGGAGAAAACCACTTGGGGAAGCGTGCTGGTGTCTGGTGTAGCTGCTGGTGTTGGTACTGAGATAATCTGTTGAGCTGGTCCATTGGATTTTCACTTGTTGATGCTACTACCTGTGAATAAAACACATAATACAAAATCATATATTATTTCAAGACATGCACTATTTATAAAGATACACACCACCCATTGCACTCAGTAGACTAATGCCTCCACAGTTCTTTCAGTAACAATTTTTACTTTTTTTAATACAGTACAATTACAGCCCTCTGTCAATCAACTGCAACAACGTTACTTTTCCGTGTTTCCTGGTAAAGTACAATAGAAAGCATGAGCTTACCACAATACATGCAATATAATGCTTTGTAAATTCATGGTCCGAGGGATACTGAACATGAAGAAATGTATCCCGCCAAGCTTCAAACCAAGGAGTTGTTGGTTGTAGTTCTAGTTCCAAAGCGTCTCGAGTTCCAGAAGCGCCCACTGTCCTACAAAGAAAACGTTTACTTACATATTTAGGTACAAACAGACCGTATTCAAAACACATTCTTAACTCTGAAAATGGTATGAATGTAGTTTTAATTACATAAGGGCATGAAGAAGGGAAAGACAGACAGGAAAGAGACAACAGGAAAATTAAAAACATTCAAAGAAAGTGATGAAAAAAGATGTTGAGGATTTAATTTTGCTTTACAATCAATTATGTTAATGATGGACCAGGGAAATCTGTTACACAAGTGTGATCCAAAAGTTACTTTCAATCTCAGCAAATGCTGAACATTCTCTATGTGCCAACTTTTGATCTATTTCTAGGTTTGCGTTTAAAGGCTAATGAATGATGAAGCATTCACTCGCCATACCTGGTAACTGGCCTATCCCAAGGTGTCGTGCTCACTACCTCACTTAGTAGCTTCTTGCCAAGAGTGGGCTGAGGCGGTCGTCGGTTCATGTCTTCGAAAACCACCCGAAGATTTCGAACAGGCACAGTGTTGCCAGATGGATCAGCAATACGTACTACAGAAAAATAAAAACAATAGCATAATGTATATATTACAATAAATTAACGGTACAGTATTTACAACAACAATTTCAGCGATTAACTTGGAGCCTTAGTTAACACGGCAAGATATGACCTTCAAGAGTAGCAAAACACAAATTGTTTATTTAGTTATAGATCACATATGTTAATGTTTTCTTATAATACAGTAAAACAAGTTAGACGAGTGCTCAATTTAGCTTAAAAACAAAGTAGAATCAATATTCCTACTTCCAAATATATGTAGTTTTGTTAAATCTAATTAAACATTATCCAGCCTAGCTAAATCCTAAAGGAAAATGGTCTTAGACACTGTATAACAGGATATTACTGTATAATAATAAAAATAATAATTTATAACAATTTGTTTTATTTGGGACAGGCATCCTGCATATGTAGAATAGATATGTATGTATGTATGTATAAACTCTTGGGTATCTATTTACTGCAAGATGAACAGAGATGAAAAGAAATATTCCCAACCATTGGCTATAAAATGGCTTTGTAATTCAACGTAATTACTCATCATAATAGTAGAGGAAACTGGTTTATTTTTTCTCCTCTTGCTAACAAGATATTCTTTATGCATATAATTAAATACAGCAATGTGCACAATAAGTTGCGTGCAATATCTTGTATCCCCCATCTTAAAACACATCATGAAATCTGCTACTGTCTAAGATATAGCGAACATCGATGAACGTCAACAATCTCACGGGATTCAAGCCACTCTGTACCCACGTTAGTCTGTCAATAATTTCTATAACCTAACCTAACCTTACTCAACCCAACCCAACCTACGCTAACAAATTGTAATGATGCATAGTTTTAGTACCACTATACGAGCTTTGTCGAAACACCTGTTTACGATCTGACTATATCTTATTACGATTCACGCTACTGTATTAATTATGCCGCCAGCCTCTGGCACTAAATCACAAGTCTCATAATCGCACTCCTGCACACGCTTAAACCACCCCCCATACAGCGCATGGAACACCATGTATTGTATCACTTTATTTGCATCAAAACAATATCAAACCGGAATATAAATATCAACTCCCCCCCCCCCCCAGTCCACCTGCCAGCTTGACCCCCACTTCATTAGCCCAATATTTCAGGCCTGCACCCCCCGCCCCTAGCCTCACTTACTCTCATTATTAAGCCGACAGAAAGGCTGTATTAATTCCACGAATCTTAAATTATTCTTGAGGCAGAGATTATCGGCATCTTCACTACACAGGATGGCCACTTGCGGAGCGAAGGCGTTTTGAATATACTCGTGAGGCGTGAGCTTGCACTGTGCCATGTTCAGGGCCAGCTGGAGGGCGCATCCAGGGCCAACTGTGAGGGCGAGAGGACCGTGGTGGTGGAGGCAGGGGCGGTCTTAGGGACACATGTCACATCTGCTTCCTTAGGGCGACATGTCACACAGCCTCACGTCAACCTCTCAGCCTCTTGTAAACAGATGATGGGGTGTCATGGCGTCTATTGAAACAAGTGCCCGTCGACCCTCCTCCTCCTCCTTCTTCTGTACTATCATATTTCATTATCCTCACTCCTTCCTTCTCCATATCTTTCCCTATCATACACAAAGAGAACATGTTTAATTGTTGGCAAAACATTACATATTCGTATCAGTCGATCGGTCAGGTTAAGCATCGCTGGGGTTTGGTTACTGATTGGATGGATGAGCTGGCTACTAGAATTTACCCTAGGCTAGAAGCACCTAGCTAACATACAGTCTTTGTGCGAAAACATTCCTATACATGTGTTCAACAAGGATTACTATACATATGTTCAACAAGGATTACTATACATGTGTTCAACAAGGATTACTATACATGTGTTCTTCAGTTTCAGGATTACAGGCGAAAATGATTAAAGAATCTAGACCTGAATTTATCTGAGGCCACTAACGCTAGTGGCCTCGACGACAGGAAGCCTGCGGCTTGTCGAAGGTCCACTCGTTTGTCTTGATCTGTTCCAGTTGTACTTAGAAATTTACCAGAGTTTTGGCATGGACGACTTCGGCGGGTAGGCGGTTCCACGGATTTATAACCCTGTGGGTGAGAAAGCATCTACTTTTCAGTCCTACATTGTTACTCCTTGTTTGTGTTACATCTGACCTTTTGAAAAAAAAAAATCCGGTTCAACATCTTCCAAATTGTTCAAGTATTTTAAAAGCATCAATGAGATCCGCCCTGTCATGCCTGGTTTGCAGTGTTGTTAGCCCTGTGGCCCTCAACCGTTCCTGATACGTGAGTTGACTTAGCTTGCAATGTTAAATGGGATTCTTGTAATGTTATTTGTCTATTTGTACTCACTGAATTTGTGCGCCCCTTGAGGGACTTGAAGTAGAGGGGGGGTAGAAATAGCCTAAGCTACTCTATCCCTTTGAGATGTATTTATTGCTTATCTCAATAAACATACTTGAACTTGAACTTGAACTTGAACTTGACTTAGCTCTGGAAGGATTTTTGTCGCCCGGTGTTGCACTTATTCCAGAGCAGTTATGTCCTTCTGAAGATGTTGTCTTCATGCTCGGATGCAGTAATCCAAATGGAGCCGCACCAGAGATCTATACAATTGAATCACTATACCTTCTTTTCCTTAAAGTCACAGGTACTCTTGATTATTCCAAAGGTTTGGTTAGCTTTACTGACCGTTGCTCCAACCTGCTGTGCAGCTTTTATTAAGTCGTGGGTTTTGACTCCAAGGTCATCAATTTGCTGTAATGTAGTGTTATTAATTTGGTAGCTGTGGCGTGGGTTGCTATGCCCCACATGCAGTTAGTTTAGTTCATTTATTATGCACCCCATACCCATCTTGTGGGCGGTAGTGGAAAGGGTTACAGAGGCACATAATGGGCTCAGGGACTGAACCCCACAATTCATTTAGCTAAGCAAGTTGCAATCTTGATGAGCTAGTTACAAAATTCAATGCAGGATCTTGCATTTGTCAATATTAAAAAGCATTTGCCAGTCTTCTGATCATTTGTCCTAAGGTTCCGGGTTCGATTCCCAGCGAAGGCGGAAACAAATGGGCAGAATTTCTTTTACTCTAATGCCCCTGTTAACCTACCAGTAAATGGGTACCTGGGAGCTAGACAGCTGCTACGGGCTGCTTCCTGGGGTTCTGTAACAAAAAGGCCTGATCGAGAACTGGGCCGCAGGGATGCTAAACCCCGAAATCATTTAGCCAAATCCACGTATTAATCCAAAATCCTACTGGAGGAATATGATATTTCCTCCTGTAGGTTTAGATTCAAGATGTAAGGAAATACAGAAAGGAACATGATTGAATGTAGTTAACAAGGAAGAACATAGCAAATATTAGGGAACACATGAGAGAACAAAATGGAACACGAGGAAGTACAGGAATCAAGAAAGAATACAAAGAACACGAGGGAGTACAGGGAACTCGAGAGAGTACAGGGAACATGAGGGAATATAAGAACAATGATGGTGTACAGGGAATATGAGGCAGTACATGGAACTTAAGGACGTATAAAAATACGTAATTTAAAACGTCAAATATGTGCAATCACTCTGAATTACGGTCAAACATAACGGTCAAGAGTTATATTTACAATTAGCATCGTATTTTTCAAACTGTAGGTCAGTTTGGGTAAAATACAACATATCTCCGTTTTCTATTATGGCCCATTTTCTAGATAAAACAACTTAATTGGAAACTAGTACACTCTCTTCAATTCAAATCAAATGTTTATTAAGGTAAAAGCACATACATACAAGATGAGTTACAAACATATTGTTGGATTTCTAGATAGAGCTAATACATATAATGCCTAAAGCCACTAATATGCACTGCGTTTCGGGCAAGGAATGTGAAAAACACTTAGGCTAAAACTTAATAATAATTGAGATCAAAGCACAAATTGAGTTGAAAAAGGGAAAAAGGGGGGGGGGGGGGGACATGGCAGAAATCAGTAATAATACAAGTTGGTCAACAAACAGTATTGTTTAAAAAAAAAAGACATGGGTTGAAATTTAGGGGGTAAGGTAGGTTACATGAATACACCACCCCGAGGCTCTTAGTTGCAAGCTTTGCAGCTTCGTCTGTAATGTCATTTCCTATTATTCCTATATGACTTGGCACCCAGTTGATAAGTACCCGACGGCCTTGACGTTTGAGTGTTTGCATTAATGCTATGATATATTTGGTCAGATAAATGTTGTCATGCACATGTTCTTGTTGCAGGGTTTCAATGGCAGTTCTCGAATCTGTATGTATGATAACATGCTGTCGGTGTTCAGCAAGAGCATGTTCCAAAGCCTTTTGAATGGCTAGCATTTCTGTTTGTAAAGTTGAACACCCCTTTGAGAGTCTCCAAATATTTACAGTTTCCTGCCTTAACTGCAGCTCCGGTTTCTTGTCCCTGCTGGTCTACTGATCCATCTGTGTTTATGCTCATGAAACTTGGCATGCTGTTCCAGCTTTAAACTGATGCTGTTGAAAAATTGAACAAATTTAAGTTGTAATATTATTAAAAGAATATGCATGCGTTGGTCGGCAGGCATCAACACCAACTTCAACAATCTAAATACTATTGTGTGCTATAAACAATAGGCTATCTTGTTATTCTTATTATATCTGTCTATTTTGTGATAGTGAAATCACCGACAGTCAAATTCAGAGTAAAATCATAAAATATATTAATTAATATTATCTTTTCAAATTACGATTAAACAACATTTAAATAGTTTTTTTTAAACAAATAAAGTTCTCTGCTGCATCACTTGGCATGGTCCGTGTGATTATCCACATTGCGGTCCATACATTAAATTTCAAATTAATAATATTAATAAACTTCTTAATGTATACAGGTTTGAAGTGATCTAAACAGTGTAATAAGAGGCAACTGTAGAGGCTAATAAAGTGGTTTAACCTCTAATGTGCTCTATTAACAGAAGAACCTGGGGAAACCACCTCTATCCATAACGTTATGCCCAAATTCGACAAAAAATTCAAACAACAGGAATATTTAAATTAAAACGCAACATCAACAAGGTTATACAAGATAAGCACTCTGAAGTAAGCACCTGCCACGGATTGATGTGCCAATTCAATTCCTCAGGGCCCAACTCTAGTAAGGAAGAGCACTTGTTGACAGATGGACAGGGGGATTCAAGTACTTAACTTCTGATACAAGAAAATCTCAAGCACCTCTAGATAAACACCTTCAGTGATTGTTTTATGTGTAACGATTGGCCCTTCGATACTATCGAAGGGCGAAGGAAAAACAACTTTTTTTTAAGGGATCTCATAACATTTTTTGTGCTGCCTCCTGACCTTCCTCGAGATGTAAAATATTTCTCAGTGGGCAAGCATCACGTAATTAATGAAACATGGATCAGCATAGACTGCGTTCTGAAGATTTTCTATGTATGTTCAACATTTACAACAGATGTTCAAAGTTTTGATGTTGGGCTTAAGAACTATCAACCTCGGGAGGGTTAGTAAGCCCACCACAATAGCTTACTGGCCAACCTTCATGTCAGCCCGTCCTCAGACCAAATTAAATTACCATGATAAACCACACCCACCCTCAAACCATTGGATAGTTATCTAGATATGTGTGACGGTCTGAAAGCATATTACGATTCTAGTAATAGTCTACATGTTAACTGGCAAATGAACCTGTGACGTAAATAGAGATTATTCTCAAGATATAAATTTAATGTTAAAGAAATGGTTGGTTTAAAAATATAAAAAGTGTATGCTGAAAACGTTTTCTGTGAAGAATTAGTTTTTTTTTGCAAACGGAATTCACTGCCACACTGAAACAGTTTTCGAATTCCATATTGCACATTATCGTCAATACATCGTATTAGCATAATTAAACGTAATGAAACCTAACCGAACCAAACCGTAAGTAACCTTGATAGCCTAACCATGGACACAGCGTAGATAATAGCACAAATTACGTAGTCATTCCCAATCCATTCCCTTGAGGGGATTTCCTCCCTGAGGACAGGTTGGTCTTGTCTTAAACATAGTCCAAGTTTGAAGTAAACTCTACCATTAATGTATAATGACTTACTGTAAATATATAGCTCTTGAAATAGAACATTCTCTGTAACTAGCTGACATTGTAATTATAAGATATGAATGACATGAAATTGTTTATGTAATAATCTCCGTTGAGGTCTGATGAAGACGTTTTGTGCCCTCTGTAATGCTTTTTGCGCTACCGCTCACAGGATGAGTATGGGGTGCACAAAAAACTAGACGCCTCCGACTGGGGCCGACTAGGCTACGACACTCGCATACTCCCTCCCCACCTCATGTGTTATCTTGGAAAATTGGGCGAGGTTAGATATACATTTAATAATTACCTGATTGGCTGCTTTTTGTATCACATCCTAAAATCATGCCAGGATAAATAAATCTCTAACCTTTATATACAGAATTCAATCTACAAGTGATCTTGAGTAGGTGTCTCCAATACCCTGAAATGCGTCTCTGATCAAAGGTTGCATTGAACAATGTTTGAAGAGATAACCTTAACCTAAAAAGTGCGCGATGCTCACCTCTAATATTTGTGTCACGTTGATATTGACTTACTTGTAACCACACACTTCTTGATAGCTGCAGCATACTTGTAAATCCTGGGACAGCCGAATACTGATGTTCGGGTGTTTCTTGGTCCATCCTCGTGGAGTGTCTGTGGAAGGGTCTTCATAGTCCTGCCTGACGATGCTCCTATATAAGACACTTTTTCTTCGCCGAGATTGTTTCTTTAGGTTTATGTAAACAAATATACATATGTTTGTTGTATATAGTCATATCTCGGTTGCTAGAATTCGATGACGTGCGCCGTGATAACTGTAGACAGCAGCTAAACACCTGCCAAGGTAACAAGTCGAGAGTATGATACGTGAGATAACATAAGGCGGGCGAGCTGCAAGAGACAGTGAGATGGTTGAGGCCTCGCCGGTGGCAAGCTAGCACTCACACTCTCACCCCGGCACTGCAGCAGTACGACTCGCTGCATGCTCACCATTCCCCTTGACCTTTTGTGAATAATTGACTAATTATTGAATATATTGGATACTATACGTAAAGCATAATTACTCTACCAATAAGTTGAAGTTGAGGCCGTTGCGAGGACACTTTCGAGGCAGCTGAGACGAGTCGTCGCCACCTGGTGGAAGGTAAACAATCGCTCTTATGGCTTGTATCTGTAACTTCCATCTTGGACATCACTAGATCCAACTAACAGAAAAATGATATACGTCAGATAGTGTTTAGCGCCACGAAGTTGCAACGTGTTTCCTAAACAAAATAGTGTTAGAAAATCACGCCTTTCGTTTCAATACGGAACGATATCCCCTTCATTGTTCATTAGTAGGATTTACCTGAGGCCCCCCCCCCCTCTAATACTAGTGACCTCGACGAGGATAGGAAGTCGGCGGCTTGTCAAAGGTCCCCCTATTTGCCCTGATGATCTTTTACGGTTGTATTTTAAAACCCAGCAAAGTCGGGTCTTCCCAGATTCATTTATATCCAAAGCTGAATTTTTGTTGATATCGGAGGGCATAGAACCAACCAGACGACCGCTCCCAGACGCACTTCTTCCTCCTAGTCTCATCTAAAAGGGTCCCGGTAGTACAGATGGGTTCGTTCTCGGCTCGCAGTCGGAAATCTCAGGTTCGAATCCCGGGTGGGACATAAATGATTAGGCAGATTTCCTAGAGAAAGGGAAAGACACACACACACACACACTACCAGGGGCCTGCAGGTGCAGGTGGAGAGCTCGCACGGGCTCACTGGTGAGGCTGACCTGAGAGTCTATGGCCAATTGGAAGCTTATCCCACATCTCTCCCTACTACCCAACCTTCGACTACTACCTCTATTGTCTCTTTCTGGCCTCCTGACGGCTTGATTAACCCCCCCCCCCCCCCTCCCCTGTCAAACATCTACATAAATGACTACCTTCTTTACAATCACCAATTTATCACTGTTGCTAGCGGCAACTTATTTTTCAATTGTAAGTAACTGATGCGCATTTCAAACAACAAAGATTGTTGAAACTGCGTTTGGCTTCAGACTGTTTTCAAACGTATCATAATTTACTAAAATTAGTTTTGAGCGGTTGGGGAAATTGACCGGAGTGGCTATAGGTGGTAAGGCTCTGAATCATCAGCTAGTTTTGGTCAGTGCTGGATTTCAGGCCTTTCATCCGCGTCTGGTGTTAAGACTAGAGTAAAACCCCAGGAATATACACTGAGGAGGCATACACCTTTCGGTGTATATATTTCCCCTAGAGTTAATATCAAATAACTCCTAGCCTAGTATTCGATATAACCAGTAGCCTAGTACTTACGAATTTTCATCTTAGTATATAAATCTCTCGCTAGGCTTAGGTTCAGTGATAGTCTTGTCAATCCTGGATAACAAAATATTTCTATATCTTATTTCTGTCCCTCCCACAAGATGCTACAACCTAGTGTGTGACAATTGAGTCTGCTTCTGCCAGTTGGTTACTGGGATTAGCGAGGGAGGACGTGGTCGCTCCGCCGACACTGACGGCAGAGGTGGCGTCCCTCAGGGCGCTCCAGTGTAGTGCTCTTAGGGAACCCGATCTGAAAGAGGAATATGGTGTTAAGGAATATATGACTTACAGTGTACTGGCGGCAAAAGAAGTGTTCGAAAAGTGTAAAGGTGTTTTTTGGTGCCTGTTCTGAAAGTTTATTGATTTCAAGGAAAGTTGTGAAAGTCTACTGATGTTAAATAAGGTGTTGTGAAAGTGTGCTGGTGTCAGAGGTGTTGTGAAAGTCTACTGGTGTCAGAGAAGGTGTTGTGAAAGTCTACTGGTGTCAGAGAAGGCGTTGTGAAAGGTTACTGGTGTCAAGGAAATTATCCTGAAGTCTAAATTTGTCAGAAAGCTCAGACATTCAATCTGGTCACAGCTGTTCGGTGGAAATATATTATACGTACGCCATTCCCGTATTTATTTCAAAGTTCTGTAATTACACTTTTGATTGGAAGACCACAGAAAGTTACATTATTTAAGGTGAGGTCAGAGGAGGTTATACACAAACTCCAGAGTCCAACACGAG
This sequence comes from Procambarus clarkii, assembly GCF_040958095.1. Lineage (NCBI taxonomy): Eukaryota > Metazoa > Arthropoda > Malacostraca > Decapoda > Cambaridae > Procambarus > Procambarus clarkii. Next base: position 25,524,592 of record NC_091216.1, on the reverse strand, counting down.
ACATTTTCCCCTAGATGTAAGCAATAACTTTCGCATTATTTAAGCAGCAAAATGACGCTTCCTGCAAACCAAGTCTCCCCTCATTATTAAAGAATTAGGCGAGTCCACACCCACCTCCATACATGGCTGTTTGGCTGATTATAACACTGGGTTGTCAAAGTAACTTACTCCCTCAAGTGGGGCGTTTATAATGATTGCAATTTTTAATAATAATGATGATTTCATGGGCCTAAAACCCAACCCCACAGCGCAGCCTCAGAGCGTTCGGCTACCTCAAGCCTGTTAATTAAGATAGAACTGGTCGTGACTGGTTTATGGAACCTATAATGCAGACCACTCAGGCTATGCACGTGTCGTAGTGGGTCCTTATCTGTCAAACCCATCCTCATTTATCAAACCCATCTTCGTTAATCGAAGCTATCCTCGTTTATTAAGCCCATCCTCGTTTACCAAGCTCATTATATATATATATATATATATATATATATATATATATATATATATATATATATATATATATATATATATATATATATATGTATATGTATATATATATACATATATGTATATATATATACATATATATATATATATATATATATATATATATATATATATATATATATATATATATATATATATATATATATATATATGCACACACTATACTATCAATAATCTCGTGGATAATTCAGTTTCATTCACTGTGTCTAGTGTAGCGCCCTGTGGGAGGTTTAAAACTCAGACATGGTAATAGGCTACCTTTTGAGTACTTCCTTATTAACGAGTATCCTGGACCGGTCAATAGAGCGCTGTCCTCGGGGCCGAGTTCAATGCCCGATGGTCCAAGTTTATATTATATTATTTTATATATATATAAATATACACACACTTGAGATGGTATACGACGGTGCCCGGGTCTCTGTATGTCTCCGTGTCTCCCTTCCTCCCTACTCACAGTCTCTCTCCCATATCTTCATTTCACACTCTTCACTGTAACTATTTTCATTACATATAACAGCTATTACTACCCATCTTCATTACATAGGGCCATCATCACTGTATCACTACCTTCCCTACCCATCACCACCTTCCCTTCCCTTCACCACCTTCCCTACCCTTCACCACCTTCCCTACCCTTCACCACCTTCCCTACCCTTCACCACCTTCCCTACCCTTCACCACCTTCCCTACCCTTCACCACCTTCTCTACCCTTCACCACCTTCCCTACCCTTCACCACCTTCCCTACCCTTCATCACTTACCCATCATTACAGTAACCATCTTCACTACTCATGGTTAACATCAATAAACAAGCTACATAACACAAACATATAATTAGTATTTCTGTAAGTACCCACAGACTCACCAACCCTTCCTCCGAATAGCACGCCGTATTTCGACGTATACTCCACCTAAAGCCAAAAATTGTCGTACTAGAAAGTGGTAGCGGCTCGCGAAATTGGCAAAATGTCCCGTTTTCTGTCGGTGGGCAACCTCTGATGGGTAAGGATAAGGCATTTTAGTACAGCAGTTTTTCGACTTTGGGAACGCGCTGGCGAGAACGGCCTGTGGTACACCCAGTGGGGCTGGTCAGTGAATATAGAACCAGGCCAACAGGATGTATTCTCGCTCGCGTATTTACACCTCCACTACACCTCCCTCCCCCAAGCGTACACAAACACAGCCTCCACTACACCTTCCTCCCTCAAGCGTACACAAACACAGCCTCCACTACACCTCCCTCACCCAAGTGTACACAAACACAGCCTCCACTACACCTTCCTCCCTCAAGCGTACACAGACACAGCCTCCACTACACCTTCCTCCCTCAAGCGTACACAAACACAGCCTCCACTACACCTCCCTCACCCAAGTGTACACAGACACAGCCTCCACTACACCTCCCTCCCCCAAGTGTACACAAATACACCCTACACGGGACATTAACCACGCAATACACCTTCACGTTCCACGAATATTACAATGTCATCGTCCGAATCATCCCAAAACGCAAAATTATGGAACTCGTTTTGTTAAAAAGGTTTACAATACATTTAAAATATTGTTAATAGGAAGTGTAATGTAACACAACGACTTCAATAAACAGCCAGTGTCAAATAATAATTGTAAACTCTCTGAACTGTAGCAGCAAGTGAAGAAACGATGGAAAACTAGAAGGAAGAGGAGCCTAGCGACTCAGCAGCAGCAGGTCAGCAGAGAGGTCGTCAGCAGCAGCAGCAGGTCAGCAGAGGTGCCGTCAGCAGTAACAACAGGTCAGCAGAGAGGCCGTCAGCAGCAGCAGGTCAGCAGAGGGGCCGTCAGCAGCAGGAAGAGGGAGGAGAAGCAGCATCACCACAAAGAGAGAGAGTTACCAGCAAAGCTAAAGTAGTCTTTAGTAAGTATATGATGCGATATAAACAGTGCCGGATTTAGACTTAGTGAGGAGTCTAAGTCTGAAGATTCCTTGGTGTCTTTAGTCTAAAGACACTAAGACTGTCTTAGTGTCATATTGACATATTGTACACTGTGAAAGTGACACTGTCTTAAGTGTCAATATTGACATATTGTCAATATGTCAATATTACGTAAAACTCGCTCCACATGACGACTACCATTCACACTTCATTTATTCATTCTTATCCACTTAGCATTCAGTCGTGTACCATCATTCGTGTACTGACAATCTAATCTTCCATAAAAGTATCGTGAAGATTGTCTAGTCATGCCGTGAAACAATTTTACGAATATGATGGATTTAAATCGGCTCCAGCTCCTCGGCTGGAGCATCTAAAGTAACCTAGGAAAATACCACTATTATTTTGTAACAAATACTAGTTGTGAAATATTTAAAATACGCTTCTTAAACAGGATGAAAACGTGATCAAATATTGTATTAAAAAAGTAGATAAAGAAGGTTGAATAATATATACAAAAATGCTGTATACGTGATGTGATGACAGATAACTGTAATCACTACTGCCTCCTGCAGGATCAGACGGGTGAGGAGGAGGAAGGCGACAGCCGAAGAGAGAGAGTCAGCCTCCCCCATTAGGCAGGCGGGTGGTGAGGCTACAGGATGCTGGGCCTGGCGGAGACGAAGGCGGTGGTCCTGGTGACCATGGGGGCGCTGACGCTGGCCGTCTGCCTCCTCCCGCTCCTCGTCAGGAAGTTGGTTATTGGTCGCATGCAGCGCGGCAGCACCCAGGTCAGTCTCCCCTCCCAGGACAGTCTCTCCCCTCCCAGGACAGTCTCTCCTCACCCAGGTGAGCTCCCAGAGAGCCTATGGAGACAAACGTATTCATAAGACTATCTGTACAAAAATGTTACCACTAGAGAGCTGTATCAGTTCTTGATCAGGTCAGCACAGACGTCCATAACTCCCATCTCAGAGGTCCTCTACACCAGGTGGCCGAGTCTGGGGATTCTTTCCAGGTGGCGTAGCCTTGGACTCCTGGCGGATTATTCAGACTGAAATGTTTCCTAGCGGTGTAAACAGGGAGCTCATCCTTGAGTACTTATCAGATAACATGCCTATAAGATAACCTTAGAAAATGCTTCCCGTCACGCGGGAAGCATGTTTTTAGGTATCAGCTGGCGATATGCCGGCCAACAGATAGGTAAATAACTATTAATATTACCTTTTATAATTTAAACACACACGTGTCAAACTCGGAGGATTACACATATGGCAATGACAGTTTGAGAGGAAATGGGTGTTGGCAGGTGGTAGAAGGTATATGACGAATGGTTAATAGAGCCGTGTGATGCACATCTGTGCTCTTGATTCACGGTGGCGGGCCGCTCTACGTTTTCGTAAAATGGGACGAGAAGAGCTAGGTAGAGTGGCTAGGCTAGGCGGAGCTAGGGATAGTGACTAGGGAAGGAACTAAGACATCGTACAAAAAGACAGTTCGACAGAGCCCTTTATGTTATTGTGAAACCTGTATATATATATATATATATATATATATATATATATATATATATATATATATATATATATATATATATATATATATATATATATATATATATATATATATATATATATATATATATATATATATATATATATATACAGGTTTCACAATAATATAAAGGGCTCTGTCGAACTGTCGAACTGTCTCTGTATGTCTCCGTGTCTCCCTTCCTCCTTACTCACAGTCTCTCTCCCATATCTTCATTTCACACTCTTCACTGTAACTATATTGTACCACTGTATTTATATATATATATATATATATATATATATATATATATATATATATATATATATATATATATATATATATATATATATATATATATATATTATTAGGATAGGATGTGAGCCTAAAAAGAGCCAGCCTCACCTCACAGCTAAAAAGGTAGGCTATGTTAGGTGAGGTTGGCTTGGATAGGAAATTTAATCCCGTTAATGAGCCATCCTGTGTACTGTGTGGCTTGTATCCCCGTGAATATCCAAACCCTTCCACGTGAACCCAACCAGAGACCACCGACACCCATCCCAAACATGACACGTAAGCTGACGAGGAGTCACAATAACGTGGCTGAAATATGTTGAAACGTCGTCGTCCCTTCACTTTCTAGCGTGTGGTTTGGTCAACTTGACACGTGAGCTGTGTGTGTGTGTAGCTGTACCAGAACTGGTACGAGCGGCTTTATCTGTGACTGGATGTGCATCAGCTGTGTATCTCTGTGAGGGTCTGTATGTGTGTGTCCTCAAGTGAAATATTTGAAGATAAGTCTTATCACCTTCTTATCCTGAGTTCTAATTTTCATCTAAAAGTGATTTTATATATATTGTTCGCGCTATCTCAAAGCTAGTTTTATTTACAATTTACACTGGCTGTTGTTAAATTGCTTTTAAAATTGGATATGCACAATTAATATAACAAAATTGATATATTATTAATTTCTTTGGTTATTGAAAACTACAAGTGGACTTATTCTTTTTAAGTCATCAACAGCTGCGCAGTTCTTCTCAAAATTTATTTATCATCTTATGTTAGACATTCATGTACGAATTGTTTCAGCTGACTGTGTGTGTGTGTACGTTGGTCGACAACCTCCATCTGGAACGAGGGCCATAATTTTGCCTATTTCGGGGGTTACATGATTATCGAAATTATTGTGTTTCTGAATATGTTCCTTTGTCTGATAGTGATATGTTAATTGCTCATATTTGACGGTTTATTCTGGAGGGAAAGTTGTTATTAGGCTATTTATTATTTATTTATTTATTTATTTATTTATTTATTTATTTATTTATTTATTTATTTATTTATTTATTTATTTATTTATTTATATACAAGAAGTTACATTAGGTTTATGAGAGTACGTAGCATGATGTGTTTACATTCTTGTAAAGCCACTAGTACGCACAGCGTTTCGGGCTAATTATGGTTTTATTATAATAAACCGATTAGTGAATGTGAGTTCAATGCTCAACAGATGGGTGAGGCTGTCTTAGAGTGTGTATGGTAGCTTTATATAAGACTCCCCAATTAAGTCAAGACTCCCAAATTAGTGGTGAGTAATTCCAATGAAGGATCTAATTTCTATATAAAATATATGGTTTTAAAAATGGGAAGCGAAAGATATTTGTTAAACTTGAAATATTGAGACTTAGATTGACTTAATATAGAGATAGTGCTTGATGGAATCAGAGAGGCACTAGAGGTTGTTAATGAGCTAGTTAGTGTCAGTATAGAGGTAGGTGATAGATGTAGACAAGTTTTTGTGGTAGTCAAAAAGTTCACAGTAATGACTGTTGCCAGCCACGATACTATGTGTCAGCCACGATACTATGTGTCAGCCACGATACTAAGTGTCAGCCACGATACTATGTGTCAGCCACGATACTGTCAGCCACGATACTGTCAGCCACGACACTAAGTGTCAGCCACGATAAAACAACCACTAAGTGCAAAAACTAGACGATAGAAGAAAAAGAGGCGATATGATCACTACGTTCAAAATAGTAACAGGAATCGATAAAATTGATAGGGAAGAATTCCTGAGACCCGGAACTTCAAGAACCAAGAGGTCATAGATTTAAACTAACGAAACAAAGCTGCCGGAGAAATATACGAAAATTCACTTTTGTAAACAGAGTGGTAGACGGTTGGAACAAGTTAAGTGAGAAGGTGGTGGAGGCCAAGACCGTCAGTAGCTTCAAAGCGTTATATGACAAAGAGTGCTGGGAAGACGGGACACCACGAGCGTAGCTCTCATCCTGTAACTACACTTAGGTAATTACGATACTAAGTGGGCGAACTATTAGGTATCCTGCAGTCTCGGGAGACTAATGCAACAAGTTGCATTATTTACATGTGCCTGGCATGCACCCATGGTGTGGGCGACTGTGGTAAGGGTTACAGTTACATAATGAAGTCAGTAAGTCATGCGCTGCTGCGTACAGTAGGTAAAGCTTGGTTAAGGCTTTATGTAATACATAACTCTCGATGAAATATCTGCACATTTCTTGAATAGAAGTGATAATGTTCTCCCCTAAACTCTTAGAATTTTGTTAATCTGAAGTGTATATGTGTTTTGCTTGATATGTTGCCTTCTTCAGCCTCATGACTCATACAACTCTATGTTTTAACAGTCGTTTATGAGCGGATGTTTGTGCTTCGGCGGCGGGGTGCTGATGGCAACAGTGTTCCTCCACCTCCTCCCGGAGACCAGACACCTCCTGCAGATGGCCGTCGCTCAGGACTTCTTCCCCGCCTCCTCCTACCCGCTGCCGGAGCTCATCGTCTGCTGCGGGTTCTTCTTCATGTACGTGACGGAGGTGGTGATGCACACGTGCCTCCACCGGGGGCACGGCGGCCACTCCCATCTGCCGGTGCCCAAGCAGGATGTGGAGATGAACGTGGAGATACGGTCCAAATGCAAGGAGAAGGTTCAGTACTCCACTAAGGACGGAGACACCGACGATGAATGTCTTAAGAAGCTGAAGCAGGAGGAGTCTTCTAACGGTACATTGGAGGCTCAAGGCTCGGCCGTGGAGGGAGAACTGTCTGTGCTCCGCGCCATAGTGGTGGTGGTGGCACTCTCCGTCCATAGCATCATGGAGGGCCTGGCACTCGGGCTCGTCCATAAGCCGTCAGACGTTTGGCTACTGTTTGCTGCTCTCTCTTCTCACAAACTAATTATTGGTTTTTGCATGGGAATGGAACTGCTGGAAGCCAAAGCATCCAATACGTCGTTTTATTCCTCAATGATTATATTCTCCCTGGCGTCGCCTCTGGGCGGCTTAATTGGCACTCTGGTGGTCTCCATGACCACTAGTGCCACACCTGCAGGAGTACTGGTGCCAACCTGCCTGCAGGGGCTCTCAGCGGGGACCATCCTGTACGTGACCTTCTGCGAGGTACTCGAGAGGGAGCGAGCCAAGCCCCAAGGAACCTACCTCAAAATGTGGACACTGTTAGCGGGCTTCTTGTTCATGGCGGCCCTGCAGGTCCTGGACAAGTTCGTGCCGACTGAGGACCCCTTGCTGGCCGAAGCTGAGACACACTCCCTCACCACCTTCACCTCCCCTTACCCTATCTTCTGAACCTTCGAGTAAATGCTCCGACAGGTGACACCAGTCAAGTTACCGGCTCCGCTCAGGCGCGGTCATCATCACGCTTTGAAACACCCGAAGGCACTGAACTGTAAACATATATATAATGTTCATATTTCTGTATAAGATACATAAGCCGAAGCCTAATTATATATAGTGAAAGTATGAATATATGTTGTTGTTGTTTAAGATTCGCTACCTGGAACAAAAAGTTCCAAGCAGCACGGTCTATGGTGAACCCGTAGTTGTTGTTCTTATATTTCAGCGCCTAAGCGTGGCAATACAGAGCAGGAAATGCACACTGCATTCCTGCTCCCGTTCAGGAGCTGGAATAACTCGACAGCCTGTAACGACTAACTTTGTACCTTGTATGTCAACAATGTTGTAACCCATTTTGTGTAATAAATTACTGGTTTTTACATGATAAAGTTTCATAATAAAATTATATAATTACCAACATAATGGAGTGATTAAATAGAATATGTGAGCGCACGTGGGAGCCCCGTAAGGCGCCCTTGGGTGCTTCATATTCTCTTCTTCGAGGGCGAGGTATTCCTAAATACACGCACACACACACACACACACACACACACACACACACACACACACACACACACACACACACACACACACACACACACACACACACACACACACACACACACACACACACACACACACACACACACACACACACACACACACACACACACACACGCCCCCCTCACACACACACACACACACACACACACACACACACACACACACACACACACACATACACACACACACACACACACACACATATCCTGAACGGCTGAGTGGATAGCGACCTAGATTCGTGCACCTAGGAGACCGGGGTTCGATCCCCACACCCGGCGGAGACAGACGGGCAAAGTTTCCTTAACCCTGATGCTCCTGTTACCTAGCAGTAAATAGGTACCTGGGAGTTAGACAGCTGCTACGAGTTGCTTCCTTTGTGTGTGGAGGAAAAAAAATAGTAGTAACAGTTGATTGAATGACAGTTGAGAAGCGGGCCAAAAGAGCAGAGCTCAACCCCCGCAAGCACAACTAGGTGATCACACACACATGTGTGTATATGTGTGTGTGTGAAACAGAAGAAAGTGAGCTTCAAGGCATTGTACACTAACATAGATGGGATTATAAATAAAACAAGTAAACTTGGAGGAATGGGTACTAGAAGAAAACCCAAACAGTATCAGAAACAGTATCCCTAACAATGTGTTAGGGATATTATATCCCTAACACATTGTTAGGGATACTGTTTCTGACATGTAAATGATCTCCATGAGGGAATTGACTCGTTCCTCTCATTGTTTGCTGATGATGCAAAAATTATGAGGAGGATTAAGACGGAAGAAGATAGTGTGAGGCTACAGGATGACCTAGACAAACTGAAGTAATGGTCCTACAAAAGGCTACTAATGTTTAACTCAGATAAATGTAAGGTAATGAAACTAGGCGGAGGAAATAGAAGGCCAGTCATTGGATACTGAATGGGAGATGAAGTCCTTCACGAAACGGACAGAGAGAAAGATCTAGGAGTTGATAACACGCCAAACCTGTTTCCTGAAGTATAGATCCTGAAGTCTCCGTCAAAAGAATAACATCATCGGCATATGCGAGGCTGGCTAACATCAGAACTGCCTTCAGGAACCTGTGTAGGGAATCATTCAGAACCTTGTATACTACATACGTAAGACCAACACTGGAGTATGCAGCCCCAGCATGGAGCCCCGTACCTTGTAAAGCACAAGACGAAGCTGGAAAAAGTTCAGAGGAATGCCACTAGGCTAGTCCCAGAACTAACAGGCATGAATTACGAAGAACGGCTGCGTGGAATGCACCTAACGTCGCGGGAAGAAAGAAGAGTTAGGGAAGACATGATCACTACCTACAAAATCCTCAGAGGAATTGACAGGGTAGATGAAGATAAACTGTTTAACACGGGGGGGGGGGGGGAGGAACGCGAACAAGGGGACACAGGTGGAAATTGAGAACCCATATGAGCCGCAGGGACGTTAGAAATAACTTTTTCAGTGTCAGAGTAGTTGACAAGTGGAATGCATTAGGCAGTGATGTGGTGGAGGCTGACTCCATACACAGTTTCAATTGTAGATATAATAGAGCCCAGTAGGCTCAGGAACCTGTACACCAGTTGATTGACAGTTGAGAGGCGGGACCAAAGAGCCAGAGCTCAACCCCCGCAATCACCACTAGGTGGAAACAAGTAGATGAATACACACGCGTACTCACATGGCCTAGATAGCTCAGTTGGGAGAGCGTTAGACTGAAGATCTAAAGGTCCCTGGTTCGATCCCTGGTCTGGGCAATTCTTTTTTTATGAACTGATCCAAAGTTTTACGCATTAAAGTTTCTGAATTGAGTTATTTATGCACCTCATACATATGCTGTGGGCGGCAGAGCACCACCAGTTGATTAATTGTTGAGAGGCGGGACCAAAGAGCCAAAGCTCAACCCCCGCAAGCACAAATAAGTGAGTACACACACACACACACCTTCATCATGTAACACACTAGGACACCTAGTGTTAATTACATGATCAGAGGTTATTATGTAATTCTTAGCTACCCGAAACGCTTTGCGTAATAGTGGCTTTAGGCATTGTATGTACTAGCTCTATCTATAAATCCATCAATTTTTGTAAAACCTCTTGTATGTATGTACTTTACCTGAATAAACATTTATTTATTATTATTTATTTATTTATAACTTCGTTACGGCCTCCAAAACTGCACACTGCCTACAAGAGACCCACATGCGAATTTATGGAGCAAGTGTGAAATATTTTGTGTGCTTCCTTTAGAGTTTGTAAGTGTTCAAAGGAACATGTCTTCGGGGAGAAGGAGAAGGAGAAGGAGGGGACGAAGTGGTGGACCAAAGGGGGAAGACAAAGGGGGCGGGAAATGGAAGGGAAGAGGGCGGGGAGAGGTGGGAAAGGGGAGAACGGAAGACGAGGGACGAATGTGGGAGGAAAGAGTCATACTATCCCGAACACCGCTGGTTAGCCCATCTAGTAAGACTACAGAGCACTTATAAGGAACCGGAGGAGGAAAGGGAAGGAAACGTGCCTATATCCACTTGGCCCATCGGGTATCGAACGCCAACGTGCAAGAAGCGTTCCGTTGCTCTACCGACCAGTCAGACGAACAACACACTGAGGCGAGGTACATTATCATTAACGTTACCATTCAACTGGTGTACAATTAGCCTCCATGCGAACAATCCAGGGCGGCAGTACTCAGCTAGTTGTGCTTGCGGGAGTTGAGCTCTGGCTCTTTGGTCCCGCCTCTCAACTGTCAACTTACAAGCAGTGTTGCTGGCAAGTTGCACAAGAGGTAAGCTGGTGGCGGGCCGCCCTCCGCCCCCCTCTCTTAGCTGCGGGCAGATTGAATTATTTCCTGAGAGCTTGAAGGTTCTTGAGAAAAAACATGTTTTCAAAATGAAAATTCCCAAGGACTTTACATTACTCTAACATACACAAAATATTGCCGGTAATTGTGTTATGGTCACTTACAATTGCTTTAGATTCAAGTCCAAGAATGTTTATTGAGACAAGAAAGAAATACATCTCAAAGGGATAGAGTAGCTTAGGCTATTTCTACCCCCCATTGCTTTAGAACTTTTTGATAACACTGCCAGTAATTAGAGACATTTCAATTAGCATATTTGTAATAAATGCTTCTTCATAAAGTCAGATGTAACACTAACAAGGAGCAGTGGCTTCAAGCTCGACAATGAAGGACTGAGCACAGGAGATGCTTGTCACCCACAGGGTTATAAACCAGTGGAACCGCCTACCCGCCGAAGCCATAAATCTCAACACATTACTACATATCAAAATCCAAGTAGATAAAACCATGAGAAATTAGAGGTCCTTTGACAAGCCGCCGGCTTCATGTTCGACCACTAGAAAAATAGTCTCCCTTCAGGTAAATTCACACAAATTATCACACGTGCTATTTCAAACCGTTTTTTTTTTTGTATAATATCGCCTTGGTCAGGGTCGTAGCCCCGAAACCTGCTGTTTCCACCAGACATTCCTGAACCTCCACTATCACATTAGTCATCACATATATTTTGTGATAAAACACAAACATTTGGGAAGTAAAACAGACCAAACAGCTGCCTAGCGAAGGCCAGGTGACTCACTGGGATGTACGAGGCTGTGTCTTCATTTCTCGAGCAGTAAGTCAATTTTTAAGTTAAATTAGTTACTGTGGCAAGGTCAGGAAGCTCGAGTTCAATTCCAGCAAAGGCAATATTAAAATTAGCTTTTGTGACAACTAACTCTTGTGACGCTAAAGTCTGGTAATAGACAGTGGCTGTAATTTTATTGTGAATTATAGTCAGGGTATTATTATAGTATTATAATTCTATAATATTCTATATTATAGAATTATAGTCATATATATATATATATATATATATATATATATATATATATATATATATATATATATATATATATATATATATACATTTGATGGTTACAAGATATACATGGGTTGATATAAAAATAATAATGCAAAAAGGTGCTTAAAGGTTATGGATCTCTTGAAAAACACAACAATGGGAAACATTGATGAATGTCACAGACGGGTTCGATCATTGTTGCAAGTCAAACACTTCTTCGAATTCCTCTGAAGTTGGACTAGTGCCCAAGACGCAACAGGCATTTCCCCTTATATATATATATATATATATATATATATATATATATATATATATATATATATATATATATATATATGTATATATATATATATATATATATATATATATATATATATATATATGTAATATATATATATATATATATATATATATATATATATATATATATATATATATATATATATATATATATATATATATATAGTCTTTCATCTAGCAGTAAATAGGTACCAGTGAGTTAGGAAACTGTAGTGGGTTGCATCCTGGGAAAGGTCAGTCGTTGGGCTAGCGGGACCTTCACAAACCTACAGATTCCTTTTTCTGACATTTTGGACACCACACAGAAATCATTAATATACCAAAGTAATATTTACATGCATATATATATAAAACAGGGAAACATGGCTGAAATAGGCAAAAAATACAAACATGGCCAGAAAAAAAAAACTTTTCACCACCTACGTGAGACCTGTTCCAGTGAATGCAGCGCCAACATAGCACCCTCACCTTATACAATAGCAAAAGTAAATTGATAAATTTCAAAAATTACTACAAGAGAAGCACCTGAGTCATGAGGACTCGGTCACAAGATGTTACAGGGAGGCTAAACCACATTTCATGAGACAAAAGGAGAATCCAAGGAAGCTTTAACAGAGCAAGAAGAGCCGTACAAGGTGCACATGGGGTGTACAAGGTGCACATGGGGTGTACTAGGGGCACATGGGGTGTACTAGGTGCACACAGGGTGTACAAGGTGAACATATGGTGTACAAAGTGCACACAGGGTGTACAAAGTGCACACAGGGTGTACAAAGTGCACACAGGGTGTACAAGGTGCACACGGGGTGTACAAAGTACACACAGGGTGTACAAAGTGCACACAGGGTGTACAAGGTGAACATATGGTGTACAAAGTGCACACAGGGTGTACAAAGTGCACACAGGGTGTACAAGGTGCACACGGGGTGTACAAAGTGCACACAGGGTGTACAAGGTACACACAGGGTGTACAAAGTACACACAGGGTGTACAAAGTGTACACAGGGTGTACAAAGTACACACTGGGTGTACAAAGTGCACACAGGGTGTACAAAGTGCACACAGGGTGTACAAGGTGCACACGGGGTGTACAAAGTACACACAGGGTGTACAAAGTGTACACAGGGTGTACAAAGTGTACACAGGGTGTACAAAGTACACACTGGGTTTACAAGAGGAGTCTACTGAACACCTGTGGGAGCAAGACCAGATGCCACAGGTGGAAATTGGAATAACAAATTACACTATAAGGAACATAAATATAAATATATTATTATATATAATAATTATATATTGGGTTAGACTCCATGAGATAAATATATATTTATCTCTTATTTATTTCGTGTGTGATAAATATATATTTACCTCTTGGAGTTTGTACAATAAATTCCAAGTTTTACATAGCGCACCATGTCAGTGGGGTAGGGAACTGGGCCCAGGAGCTAGAGATCGCTTTACGCAAGCACACAAAATCTAGATCAGAAGAATGACACATTATTTTATTATTGGAAATTTAAGACATGTTACTGAAAACAGAATACAATACAGGGTATACTTTGTCAAATTCCCAAATGCGAAAATGTCACTGAGAAGTAATAGAAATAATCCTATAATTATGCTTCAGTGTTCCTGTTGATAATCCTCAAATTTCACTGTAATGTTCCTACTAATTTTCTTTAATTTTCCTTATAATGTACCTGTTAATATTTTTCAATTTATTTATTTATTTATTTATTTATTTATTTATTTATTTATTTATATATATACAAGAAGGTACATTGGGTTTGTGAGAATACATTGGATAGTACAGTATTTACATTCTTGTAAAGCCACTAGTACGCACAGCGTTTCGGGAGCGTTTCGCACAGCGTAATTTTGTTACAAATTACCCACTTAAATTTATCTGTTAGATTAAGGACCAAATGCTATGCGTGTTAGTGGCTTTACAAGACTGTAAAAATCATCAATGCTATGTACTCTCATAAACCCAATGTACCTTCTCGTATATAAAAAAAAATAAATAAATGAGTTTAAAATCGGGTAAACTCTGGTATTTATATGCTAGAGTTTAATCCTGGAATGTGTTCAGGATTAAAGTAAACTAAGGGACTCAAATTAGCTACGGGTCAAGAGGTTGGTCTGTGTGGTGGTCTTAAACCCTTCAACCATTTCTGTTCCGGCCGGGACAGAAATGGTTGGGCACGTTTCCTAACACCTCACGCACCTGTTCCTCTAGTTGTAAATAGGTATACAGGAGTTAGTCAGCTTGTTGTATGGGGTTTCAGCCTGGGTGAAGGGTCAGTAGTTTGACCTCGGGGGGGAGGACCCCGTTATAAGTCTAACATGTTCTGTATTATACATAAATTAATTATTAATTAAATTGGCTGCGAGCTGTTCCCCGATACAATAAATTATTATTAATTATAATTATCATTTCCAATTCTCACTTAACACTTCTTACCGTTCCACTCATCCTTACCCCTTTTCGTATCCACTCCCGTAAACATTTTATTCCCCTTTACTTTGTTTGTTGTTTGATAATAAAAATCATGTTGTGATTGTAGTTTTGGAACACGCTGTTAACGCAGTCACCGTTCAAATTAGTTAGGATTCGTTCTCTTTGACAACATTTGTTATAAGAGAAAACGATATACACATTGATTGATTGGTAAACTATTGGAAGTAGTGTTCGCATGGTGTCTGAGAGGGCCGAAGGGGCTTCGTGTAATGGATATAATCGGCTTTCAAGTAGATACATATTTTTTTCTGTCGTAATTTAGGCCTCAAATCTCGGTTTGTCAACCTGTTCTCTCGAATAATACGTCGTATTTTGATTTAAAAATCCCCAACGTCAAAATGTGATGTACTTTGAATCAGAGCGGCTCGCTAAATTGACAGACTCTTGTCTTTATAATCGTGGGTTCATCAGTTAGGTAAGGGCAATTTAGGACTTCATTTTTGTGATGATGGGACAACTTGAGAGGACCGGCTCAGCACAGTTGGGTTGGTTCTTGACTCACAATCGGGAATCCCGGGTCCTAATCCAACTCACTGACGTCGTGTATGCATAATTCTTGAGTGAATACCATAGAAGGTTGATGATTGGAATTACAAATCAACTTTCTCTTAACCTGCATAAATTTATTCCTAGGAAATACATTCAAAAGTGATTAGTTGAATATTCGACCTGTATTGATCTCCAAATCGTTTTTAACACTAAACAGAGAGCTAATCTTAGGACAACTTGCGTCTTTTGAAGGTAATAGAAGACTGCTAATACGACTCGAAGGATGCCTAAGAGTAACCGAACCTCTTTGAATGAGTCAAAATTTACTAAAAAAAAAAAATCAAAGCCTCGAAAATTTCAAAGCCTCAGAAAATTCAATTCATAAAAAAATCAAAGCCTTAAAACATCACTCATTAAATTCAAAACCTTATAAAATTCAAAGCCTCAGATTTTTTTAAATAATAAGAAAATAGTAGGCCTTAGGAAATCACAAAATTCTGCCTATTTAGGCGCCTAGAACACACCTCCAGCAGGACATATGTGGGAAGCGCCTTTTTCAAGCCCGAACTAGTACGGTACTCAACTCAGTATGAAGGGTTTCCCTCAAAGAGTTACCCTAAACTCAGTATGAAGGGAAAATGAGGTTCCCCTAATTTTTCCAGATGATTTTATCCAGCTGGATAAAATCAGTTTCATGGATTTATAATCATATGGGTGAAAAAGCATCTACTCTTTTCTGTCAACCAGTGTGGCTTGTCTAGCTTGAGGCGGCTGCCACTTGACCTTTTGAAGAAGTATTCTGGACGTTCATACTTATGAGAAGATACTAGCTTAAAGCGTTTACATATAATGTACCGAAACATGTGACTAGCCTCACATTGTGTTATAACCAAAGTTTCTCTCGCGTGTGTGTGGCCAGTAATTGGATGGGGGACCGCGCAAACACCTTTACCGTTGGCAAAGATGACCTTAATAAGCCTTATGAGATTCGTGTCCCGAATTATATTAATACATGCCTGTAATACATAGTGTAATTATGCCAAGTTAATTAAAAAGTTATTATGCCAAGGTACGCTGGAGGATAGCAAATACACTTTGATGATGTCCGCTGCATAATAAAGTAAATTATGCTACTTAATTTGTTGTTACTGCAGAGAAAGAGAGAGAGAGAGAGAGAGAGAGAGAGAGAGAGAGAGAGAGAGAGAGAGAGAGAGAGAGAGAGAGAGAGAGAGAGAGAGAGAGAGAGAGAGAGAGAGAGAGAGAGAGAGAGAGAGAGAGAGAGAGAGAGAGAGAGAGAGAGAGAGAGAGAGAGAAAGAGAGAGAGAGAGAGAGAGAGAGAGAGAGAGAGAGAGAGAGAGAGAGAGAGAGAGAGAGAGAGAGAGAGAGAGAGAGAGAGAGAGAGAGAGAGAGAGAGAGAGAGAGAGAGAGAGAGAGAGAGAATGAGTGAGGTGAGCAATATACAATGGATGTGTTACTGCTTGCTGTTAATGGATCTAAGAATGGATCTCCAATTCTTTACAACCCCCCTTTTGGAGGTATATTTTAATCAGCCTCTTATTATCCTCCAATAAATGAGACTTAAAGAGTGACCAATTTGTCTTCTCAAATCTAGGGCCTAATCTAGAACCATTAACACGCTATATGTGCCTTAGTGGCTTGGTGAGAATATACCATTTAATTACCCCCAACTATGAACTGATGCAACCCATTGTACGCTCATATGTATATATCTAAGTACATATATAAAAGGGAATGTCTGTCTTTCCAAGGTCAGAGGCTTGGAGCTAGGCTTCAACCAACTTTGCACGGCAAATCATTACGATCACACAACACTGAACACAGCGGAAAAAACCCAGTCAAATTGAAAAGGATATCAAAACTTTTCAACCGGTCGAGGTCGTCATCAGTAATAGACTCAAAACAATATCAGTCTCTTATTGATGACGATTTTAAATGGTTGAAAACGTTTTAACGTCCTTTCCCATTTCACTGTGATCTCTCTTTCTCTCTCTCTCTCTCTCTCATGAGGAAGGCCTCTAGAATTAAGAACACGAGACCGAATATAATAATTGCAAAGCTCCACTAACCTCTCGCCAGCAGGTCCGAAGTGTCTAGTGACTGGACCATCAATTATGTAATGTGTGATATCCTGACCGATTTCTGCAACAGCCAACATGTGCAATGATCGAGAGATTCGATCCCCCGTAGCCTATACCTATCACAGGTTATGGTAGCCTGGAGCCAGATTCACGAAGCAGTTACGTAAGCACTTACGAACCTGCACATCTTTTCTCAATCTTTGGCAGCTTTGTTTACAATTATTAAACAGTTAATGAGCTCCGAAGCACCAGGAGGCTGTTTATAACAGTAACAATAGGTGATAACAAGCATGAAAACTTCCCAAACTGTTTAATAAATGTAACCAAAGCTGTCAAAGATTGAGGAAAGATGTACACGTCGTAAGTACTTGCGTAACTGATTCGTGAATCTCTCCCCTGAGGCCCACTGCGTCGCACTGTCTGACGGACACTTTGTGCTGCTCACAACACCCGAAAATATATAAATATTGCACATATTGGCACAGCGTGACAATGCACACATTTCCACGTAAGAATTTATGTAATGATTTATTATACTTTAATCGTATAATATATCAGGCTAGTATATGAGTGTGATATACGATATTCGGGCAGTGTGACCTGTCCGAAACGCTTTGCGTAATAGTGGCTTTAGGCTTTGTACGTACTAGCTCTATCTATAAATCCATCAATGTTTGTATCTCACCTTGTATGTATGTACTTTACCTGAATAAACATTTGATTTGATTTGATAAGAAATTGGAGAACGGTGAGTAGGGGAAAACGTCGTGGAGAGGCAGTTAGCACTAGGATATTGTTGATATTTTAAATACGCCTGAAACCCCTGGGCGTAATTAGCGTCTTTATAAAAACATTATTTACAAATTACTATATAATGACCCCCTTTTGTTTATATAAACACAATATGTTGTTGCGGAGGTATGAAGTTAGACGCGGTGAGTGAGGCTGGCCAGTGTGGCTCAGACTCTCGAGCTGAGCGGTGGTAGTAGAGGTGTCGCGCACGGCCGCTGCTCCTTCCCTCACACCACCACCGGTCCTGCTCGCTCGCTCTCCTTCCTTCCAGCGAGTCTTCCAGGAAACTTCTCCTGTGTATACTTTATCTAGGTTATTTCTGTTGTGTTTTGTAATATGTGAATGTCCTCTCGTGCGTCAGTATGGTGGGAGTTAATTACTTATCGCTTATACACGTAAGACATCTTCGGTGGTTGCCCAGTCTTAAAAGTTTTAATAGGCTGCAGAGTTCTGGAAGAATGCCTTAGGCGTTTATGAGGCATAAAGGGGATGACTCCATCTGCTAAGATTACTCTCCGACCCGACCTTGATTTCTCCAACTTCAGTACACAAGACCTAATATGTCTTAGTATTGTTTCCTCGAAGCAAACAATAATTTGGATAACTTAGAGTTGTCTACCTTTCCTTCCTTGTCATAGTGGTACATTTGAAACAAAAAATAGTTAACTAGCGGTGATAATTGGCATTATGAATTAAAGTTGAAACTTGATGGAAATATACCAGGATATACCAGGATGGTATACCACAAGGTCACTAGTTAAGGTGTCGTGACTTCGCACCAGCTGCCACAGGCCACACCACCTGCCACAGGCCACACAAGTTGCCACAGGTCACACCACCTGCCACAGGCCACACCAGTTGCCACAGGTCACACCACCTGCCACAGGTCACACCACCTGCCACAGGTCACACCAGCTGCCACAGGTCACACCAGCTGCCACAGGCCACACCACCTGCCACAGGCCACACCACCTGCCACAGGCCACACCACCTGCCACAGGCCACACCACCTGCCACAGGCCACACCACCTGCCACAGGCCACACCACCTGCCACAGGCCACACCACCTGCCACAGGCCACACCACCTACCACAGGCCACACCACCTGCCACAGGTCACACCACCTGCCACAGGTCATAACTGGAGCTGGGTTAAATATATAGACAGCTCAATGTGTCCACGGATGCACCTTGGCGTCTCACCGCGAACTGTATATCGGTTCCCTTACAAGGCGTCCTGGTTCCTGGCTGGTGCTCCAGGCTGGTGTTCCAGGCTGGTGTTCCTGGCTGGTGTTCCAGGCTGGTGTTCCAGGCTGGTGTTCCTGGCTGGTGTTCCAGGCTGGTGTTCCAGGCTGGTGTTTCAGGCTGGTGTTCCTGGCTGGTGTTCCAGGCTGGTGTTCCAGGCTGGTGCTCCAGGCTGGTGTTCCTGGCTGGTGTTTCAGGCTGGTGCTCCAGGCTGGTGTTCCTGGCTGGTGTTCCAGGCTGGTGTTCCAGGCTGGTGTTCCTGGCTGGTGTTCCAGGCTGGTGTTCCTGGCTGGTGTTCCAGGCTGTTGCTCCAGGCTGGTGTTCCAGGCTGGTGTTCCAGGCTGGTGTTCCTGGCTGGTGTTCCTGGCTGGTGTTCCAGGCTGGTGTTCCAGGCTGGTGTTCCAGGCTGGTGTTTCAGGCTGGTGTTTCAGGCTGGTGTTCCAGGCTGGTGTTTCAGGCTGGTGTTCCAGGCTGGTGCTCCAGGCTGGTGTTCCTGGCTGGTGTTCCAGGCTGGTGTTCCAGGCTGGTGTTCCTGGCTGGTGTTCCAGGCTGTTGCTCCAGGCTGGTGTTCCAGGCTGGTGATCCAGGCTGGTGTTCCTGGCTGGTGCTCCAGGCTGGTGTTCCAGGCTGGTGCTCCAGGCTGGTGTTCCAGGCTGGTGTTTCAGGCTGGTGTTCCAGGCTGGTGTTTCAGGCTGGTGTTTCAGGCTGGTGCTCCAGGCTGGTGTTTCAGGCTGGTGTTCCAGGCTGGTGCTCCAGACTGGTGTTCCTGGCTGGTGTTTCAGGCTGGTGTTTCAGGCTGGTGTTTCAGGCTGGTGCTCCAGGCTGGTGTTTCAGGCTGGTGTTCCAGGCTGGTGTTCCAGGCTGGTGTTCCAGGCTGGTGTTTCAGGCTGGTGTTTCAGGCTGGTGCTCCAGACTGGTGCTCCAGGCTGGTGTTCCTGGCTGGTGTTTCAGGCTGGTGTTCCAGGCTGGTGTTCCAGGCTGGTGTTCCAGGCTGGTGTTCCTGGCTGGTGTTTCAGGCTGGTGTTCCAGGCTGGTGTTCCTGGCTGGTGTTTCAGGCTGGTGCTCCAGACTGGTGTTCCTGGCTGGTGTTCCAGGCTGTTGCTCCAGGCTGGTGTTCCAGGCTGGTGTTCCAGGCTGGTGATCCAGGCTGGTGTTCCTGGCTGGTGCTCCAGACTGGTGCTCCAGGCTGGTGTTCCAGGCTGGTGTTTCAGGCTGGTGCTCCAGGCTGGTGTTCCAGGCTGGTGTTCCTGGCTGGTGTTCCAGGCTGTTGCTCCAGGCTGGTGTTCCAGGCTGGTGTTCCAGGCTGGTGTTCCTGGCTGGTGCTCCAGACTGGTGCTCCAGGCTGGTGTTCCAGGCTGGTGTTTCAGGCTGGTGCTCCAGGCTGGTGTTCCAGGCTGGTGTTCCAGGCTGGTGTTCCTGGCTGTTGCTCCAGGCTGGTGTTCCAGGCTGGTGTTTCAGGCTGGTGTTTCAGGCTGGTGCTCCAGGCTGGTGCTCCAGACTGGTGCTCCAGGCTGGTGTTCCAGGCTGGTGTTTCAGGCTGGTGCTCCAGGCTGGTGTTCCAGGCTGGTGTTCCAGGCTGGTGTTCCTGGCTGTTGCTCCAGGCTGGTGTTCCAGGCTGGTGTTCCAGGCTGGTGTTCCAGGCTGGTGTTCCAGGCTGGTGTTCCTGGCTGGTGTTCCAGGCTGGTGTAAAGCCAAGTCCTAAACCAGTTACTGACGCGTATCTAATCAAGACAGGCGTCTCCACATGCAAATTAACTCTGTCGAGCCACGTGGGGCTTGACTCCGTGGATCCATCAGACTGTCGGTGATGATGGTAGGGGGAGGAGGAGGAGGAGGAAGAAGCTCTGAAGACTTGCTTTACCTGCTCTATTATGTCTACTACATCTATTTCTCTTACACACGCACACACACATCCCCAGGAAGCTGCCCGTAGCAGCTGTCTAACTCCCAGGTACCTATTTACTGCTAGGTGAACAGACGCATAAGGGCGAAAGAAACTCTGCTCATTTGTTTCCGCCTCGGCTGGGAATATAATCCGGGCCTTTAGGACTACGTTCCTTGAGCGCTGTCCACTCAGTCGCGAGGCCCCCTGTGTGTGTATGTGTGTGTGTGTGTGTGAGAGAGAGAGAGAAAAAAAAATATATGTATTACATATGTTAGAGATATATGTATTAGATAAAATAAGTTGGGAGTCCGTACATTAGACGGTTAGGAAAGCGGGGGCCCAAGAGCTAATGCCTCGATCATGCCAATACAAACAGTAAATACACATGCGTACACGCACGCGCATGCACGTACACACATTTTTTGACGGATGGTTTGACGCCCCAGGGACGTCATTCTGGACGCACCAGAAACGTATTGCTTAACGCACATTGCAAACCACACAGCCTATTCAGCGTTAACCGAAGCGACGGTTTACAGCGTCGCTTCGTAAACCCGACAGTTCCTCGTCAAGAAACAGCGCGTGACCCGTCTGGGTGAATCGACAAGAAAGTTTACTGAGAATGACTCCGTTCTCCACAAGTCTCACACACACACACACACACACACACACACACACACACACACACACACACACACACACACACACACACACACACACACGCGCACACACACGTGTACGTTTAGGTGGTGTTAAACTGAGTGCCCAAATGAGCCACAGAGATATTAGAAAGAACTTTTTTTTAGTGTCAGAGTGGTTGACAAATGGAATGCATTAGGCAGTGATGTGGTGGAGGCTGACTCCATACACAGTTTTAAATGTAGATATGATAGAGCCCAATAGGCTCTGGAATCTGTACACCTGTTGATTGACGGTTGAGAGGTGGGACCAAAGAGCCAGAGCTCAACACCCGCAAACACAACTAGGTGATTACACACACACACACACACACACACACACACACACACACACACACACACACACACACACACACACACACACACACTTCTCATTACTGGCACTGGAGCGACCTTCACATCACCCCCTCCCCTAGACACACCTACTCCAGATTCCTGCGCTCTTAGACAGGTCAAGGAGGGATTTTACCGAGCCGGGAGGATAAAGTGTTGATCTTGGAAGCGCTCTTCCTCTCAGTTTCTAAGAGGTTCTCAACAGAGGACAACAACTCATCTGGCGGTTACAAACAACGAGACGAGGGGACACAGCTCATCGTCATGCTCACAATGATAGTGAGCTTCTCATGTTCAACTCTTCGGAAATCCGTGCAGGACAAGTTCCTTTTTCAGGCTGATGTTGTCTCGGGAAAATATTTTAATGTGATGTTCGTGTTTCAGGCTGCAGTGTTCCTTGCACTGATCGTGTAGGTTCAGAGTCACTGCGGGTGTAGGTTCAGGCACTGCGGGTGTAGGTTCAGTCACTGCGGGTGTAGGTTCAGGCACTGCGAGTGTAGGTTCAGGCACTGCGAGTGTAGGTTCAGGCACTGTGGGTGTAGGTTCAGGCACTGCGAGTGTAGGTTCAGGCACTGTGGGTGTAGGTTCAGGCACTGTGGGTGTAGGTTCAGAGTCACTGCGGGTGTAGGTTCAGGCACTGTGGGTGTAGGTTCAGTCACTGTGGGTGTAGGTTCAGGCACTGTGGGTGTAGGTTCAGTCACTGCGGGTGTAGGTTCAGGCACTGCGAGTGTAGGTTCAGGCACTGCGAGTGTAGGTTCAGGCACTGTGGGTGTAGGTTCAGGCACTGTGGGTGTAGGTTCAGGCACTGTGGGTGTAGGTTCAGTCACTGTGGGTGTAGGTTCAGGCACTGTGGGTGTAGGTTCAGGCACTGCGAGTGTAGGTTCAGGCACTGTGGGTGTAGGTTCAGGCACTGTGGGTGTAGGTTCAGAGTCACTGCGGGTGTAGGTTCAGTCACTGTGGGTGTAGGTTCAGGCACTGTGGGTGTAGGTTCAGGCACTGCGAGTGTAGGTTCAGGCACTGCGAGTGTAGGTTCAGGCACTGTGGGTGTAGGTTCAGGCACTGTGGGTGTAGGTTCAGAGTCACTGCGGGTGTAGGTTCAGTCACTGCGGGTGTAGGTTCAGTCACTGTGGGTGTAGGTTCAGTCACTGTGGGTGTAGGTTCAGGCACTGTGGGTGTAGGTTCAGAGTCACTGCGGGTGTAGGTTCAGGCACTGCGGGTGTAGGTTCAGTCACTGTGGGTGTAGGTTCAGTCACTGTGGGTGTAGGTTCAGTCACTGTGGGTGTAGGTTCAGGCTCTGTGGGTGTAGGTTCAGGCACTGCGGGTGTAGGTTCAGTCACTGTGGGTGTAGGTTCAGAGTCACTGCGGGTGTAGGTTCAGGCACTGCGAGTGTAGGTTCAGGCACTGCGAGTGTAGGTTCAGGCACTGTGGGTGTAGGTTCAGGCACTGTGGGTGTAGGTTCAGAGTCACTGCGGGTGTAGGTTCAGGCACTGCGGGTGTAGGTTCAGTCACTGTGGGTGTAGGTTCAGTCACTGTGGGTGTAGGTTCAGGCTCTGTGGGTGTAGGTTCAGGCACTGCGGATGTAGGTTCAGTCACTGTGGGTGTAGGTTCAGAGTCACTGCGGGTGTAGGTTCAGGCACTGCGAGTGTAGGTTCAGGCACTGCGAGTGTAGGTTCAGGCACTGCGAGTGTAGGTTCAGGCACTGCGGGTGTAGGTTCAGTCACTGTGGGTGTAGGTTCAGAGTCACTGCGGGTGTAGGTTCAGGCACTGCGGGTGTAGGTTCAGTCACGGGGTGTTGGTTCAGAGTCACTGCGGGTGTAGGTTCAGAGTCACTGCGGGTGTAGGTTCAGAGTCACTGCGGGCGTAGATCCTCAAGGCGTTAGCTATATAGGCTGAATGCGAATCCCAAAATGTACTCGCCAGGAAAGGTCTGAAAATATGCGCCTCTCTTTCCTAAACTTCCAAAGGCGGATGTTTCCCATTACACGCAGGACTTTCACCCTTACAACCGGTGGTTAATAGGGGCGTCTCTCCCGTTGAATGCCTTCTGGGAAAGTTAATTACCTGGACCTTTGGAGAAGTTGTTTATTTCGGCAGGGATCCCGTAGCTACTGTTTCGGCAGGGATCCCGTAGCTACTGTTTCGGCAGGGATCCCGTAGCTACTGTTTCGGCAGGGATCCCGTAGCTACTGTTTCGGCAGGGATCCCGTAGCTACTGTTTCGACAGGGATCCCGTAGCTACTGTTTCGACAGGGATCCCGTAGCTACTGTTTCGGCAGGGATCCCGTAGCTACTGTTTCGGCAGAGATCCCGTAGCTACTGTTTCGACAGGGATCCCGTAGCTACTGTTTCGGCAGGGATCCCGTAGCTACTGTTTCGACAGGGATCCCGTAGCTACTGTTTCGGCAGGGATCCCGTAGCTACTGTTTCGGCAGGGATCCCGTAGCTACTGTTTCGACAGGGATCCCGTAGCTACTGTTTCGGCAGGGATCCCGTAGCTACTGTTTCGGCAGGGATCCCGTAGCTACTGTTTCGGCAGGGATCCCGTAGCTACTGTTTCGGCAGGGATCCCGTAGCTACTGTTTCGACAGGGATCCCGTAGCTACTGTTGATTTCAGCGCCATCTTGTGTTACTTATAAACAACCAACGACATCGTTTTTTATATACATTAGTTAACTGTTTACATAAACATTGTTTACTTATGTATAAACTGTATGATTTATAGTGAGGAAAATACTACAGTATCCCCGAGGTTGCTGTATATCCTCCCCCGTCCAATCCCCAAATCCTTATCCTGATCCCTTCCAAGTGTTATATAGTCGTAATGGCTTGGCGCTCTCTCCTGATAGTTTCCTTCCCGCCGACGACCACCTCATTTCAACGACCGAGGACGACTTAAATCAGTTTTAATTAACTGTTCCAGTTGTGTATCTTAGAAGCTGTCTTTTGTTCGGTGCGTTGACGCGCTCACCAGAGTCCATATAATAAGGAGTTTTCTTGTTCTTAGACCACGGTCCAGGGCCACGGTCCAGGCCACGGACCAGGCCACGGACCAGACCACGGTCCAGGCCACGCACGGTCCAGGCCACGCACGGTCCAGGCCACATGCTCCGGACCAAGCTCTCGGCGTCGCTACGGAAGATGTCTCCTTTGAGGTCTGGTCTTGAAACCTCAGTAGTCGACCTGGTCATCCAATAGTCAGAACTCAATCGACGGGAGTAAAGGTGTGTTCGACTGGAAGGTTGGTGAGAGGGAACACCAGGGTGGGGGGGGGGGGTAGTCAGTGTGCCCGGACCACATGGAGAGGGATGACAACAGGTCCCAGGGAAAGGGGACAGGGATGGCAACAGGTGCCATGGGAAAGGGGACAATGATGGCGGCAGGTGCCAGGGGGGGATAGTGTAGGGAGCTGGGGGAGGTCAGAGGGTGACGGAGGAGATGCAAGAGGTCAAACATTAACGACAGTTGACCCCACAGGTCACCAGGTGCCGCTCTGGGCATATATAAAGGCGCCTTGGTGAGGCAGATGGTCTGATCTAATTTACATACACGAGTTAACTGACATGATCACAGGTGTTGAGGGGTGTGTGTGTATGGGGGGAAGGGAAGGTGGTGGCTGACAATGTAATAGACATTCTCAACTGTCAAGACGCCACCGAATGGAAGATAATCTGAAGTTGACGCCTATAACTCCTCCAGCCTTAGGCCTCTTTGGCTTGAGATTAGTTTTTTTTTTTACAAATCCAGTACAAACACGAGAGGGGGGCCGACTCCGACCCTCCTATGACAGTCCTACCCCACCCATAGGTCTCCCTGCAAAGTTTAATGCGTCTGGTCTACAACCTTAGACAGACAAACACATTCTTACCTCTTGTCATTAGTGTTTAACATACATAAACAATAATATTACAGGGAATAAGGAATAATATATTCTTGTATAAAATCTATAATGAAACGGTTCCCTCTTTTTTTTTATTGTTTCATTAGATAATTTTCCTTGCTCTGATAGCATTCAAATTTTTCCTAAAATGGACTGAAGGTAAATCTGATTTTTGGGGCATTAAATGTGACATGTTGTGATATGTGGTGTCATGCTATGATATGTGGTGATATGTGGTGTCATGCTATGATATGTGGTGATATGTGGTGTCATGCTATGATATGTGGTGTCATGTGATATGCGTGAGGCAGGAAAAACGTTGGGTGAATATGACAGTGACTATTTCCAAATTAAATTTGGAAAAAAAAACAAATATACTCAAATTTCATTTTAGTCTAAATGGACAGCGATTCATTTATAAAAATGTTTTGATAGATTTTTTTTCAGCAGATATTGTGGTTTGTCTCTCTCTCTCTCTCTCTCTCTCTCTCTCTCTCTCTCTCTCTCTCTCTCTCTCTCTCTCTCTCTCTCTCTCTCTCTCTCTCTCTCTCTCTTTGTCAGTACGGAAAGTTGGCACGCTAACTGTGACTGACTCTCATCATTGACTGCCTTCAGCTCCCTAAGTCATAACTGTGACGTGCTTATCTCTGAAGCTAGACACAGATATAATGAAACAATAACTGATGAAGTCAGCGTTTGTCTCCTGTGAATTCCTTCCCATATTGGTCTCCGAGTGCATGATAGAACTGATGAGTTGGCCAAGACTTTTGCTCGTAAAGAGGGAATTGATTACCATCTTGGCCTGCCTCTGAGCAGCCTGAGGGCAGCAATATTTCGGGAACATCAACAAAATCTCGTAGACTTGAGGCAAAGTGAAATTCACACCAGTTCCTCTATCTATCATCATTCTATTATGCAGGAAGTACCGCACATCTATGGGTCATC
Source organism: Procambarus clarkii (assembly GCF_040958095.1). Lineage (NCBI taxonomy): Eukaryota > Metazoa > Arthropoda > Malacostraca > Decapoda > Cambaridae > Procambarus > Procambarus clarkii. Next base: position 25,497,374 of record NC_091216.1, on the reverse strand, counting down.
CAATAAGGTGAGTAGACTTCTAGATGTTACCACTGCTAGGCTTGGGCTAGATTGTTACTTAGCTAAACGACGTATATAGATCAAGCGTGCGACATAGAGACAGTAGAACGTTGGACACGAGACAGAGTCGACATTCCTGACCCAGGATAAACTACGTGATGCTCATGCGCGTCTTTCAAAGGAATATGCAAATGCGATTTCCATATCAAAAGACTGAAGAGCTTAGAACTGTCACGGGCAGGGCCCCTCTGAGGGCCCCTTGTGCCAGCTAATAAACAGCTGTTCTATACCAACGGGCCCCTGGACCCGTTGGTATAGACTACCGTTGGTTTGACTACCGTTTCCCCGGCAACTGTGTGGTTGGGTCGCGGAGAGCCCGTGTCTAGCTCCTGGTCTCGGCTCTCCTCTCTGCCACACCTCGCCAAATGTCAACATGTCATCCTGAAATGATAGCACTTATGTCAACGTTCAAGTATTGCTTGAACGTTGAACGTACAAAACTGGTCGAGAGAGAGAGAGAGAGAGAGAGAGAGAGAGAGAGAGAGAGAGAGAGAGAGAGAGAGAGAGAGAGAGAGAGAGAGAGAGAGAGAGAGAGAGAGAGAGAGAGAATAAGATCGACCAAGAGGGAGTATGTCCATATACAATGACTAATTAATTTAGACAGGCCGAGAGTCAACTAGTATGGGTGGGATAAACATATTTTTAAATAGAGATTCTAGCTTTTACGAAGCATAATCTCCGCAGCATCATTCATCTTCGGCTGCTCCCCGACTCAACATCCTCCAGGTCTCTCTTGAGGTCTTTGCAATATCATTAATTCCGATTGTTGTCTCGGAAGTCCATAGGATAGAACCCAGAACGCTGCCAGTTGAAGCTTTCTTGTTCAACGTTTTAGAAATGGAAAGTGAAAACATTTACCTGTGATTGCGCTTTGATATTGGATCAAAGAGACAAATTTCGCGATTGTTTTCATGTTATCTTATCTTGAGGTTATCTTGAGATGATTTCAGGGCTTAGCGTCCCCGTGGCCCGGTCCTCGACCAGGCCTCCTTTTTGTTACACATCCCCAGGAAACAGCCCGTAGCAGCTGTCTAACTCCCAGGTACCTATTTACTGCTAGGTGAACACAGGCATCAGAGTGAAAGAAACTTTTTGCCCATTTGTCTCCACCTCCACCGGGGATCGAACCCGGAATCTCAGGACTACGAACCCGAAGCGCTGTCCTCTCAGCTGTCATGCGCCCTGGCATTGTGACGCAATCTATACATAATCTTGAGGTTATCTTGAGATGATTTCGGGGCTTTTTAGTGTCCCCGCGGCCCGGTCCTCGACCAGGCCTCCACCCCCAGGAAGCAGCCCGTGACAGCTGACTAACACCCAGGTACCTATTTTACTGCTAGGTAACAGGGGCATAGGGTGAAAGAAACTCTGCCCATTATTTCTCGCCGGCGCCTGGGATCGAACCCAGGACCACAGGATCACAAGTCCAGCGTGCTGTCCGCTCGGCCGACCAGCTCCCAATCTCATAGATTCTGTATAGATTCTGCTTATGGTAATCCACAGGGAAGGCATCGTGGGAACCTGGTAGCGTCCCGCGGAGCCCAACAGCTGCGGACGTCACTCAAATGAATTGAGGCAAAATAACAGTGACACAAAAATGATTACAGACCTGTCGCAGTAACATTATTGAGGTTTTTGAGAGGCGTTAACAAGCCAATTTATTAGTTTTATGGAAATGAACGAACTAAACAGCTTAGAGTTTTTACCACAGCTTGATTACTATGGCCAAATTATATAGGGACTTGAAGCAAACCCATATGCATATGTTGCATATACAAGTTTTTTAATAAGAAATATTACACCTGGTGAGTTGTGTCACCAGGTGAGTATAGTGCAACCTAGTGAGCATAGTGTCACTATACTCACCGTGTCACTGTGAGTATAGTGCCACCCCCTAACATTCCCACAGACCAAAGCATTGGGGAAGATGATAGGTGAAAAAAAATATATCATTTAATAATGGTAAGTGAAACCGGGCAGGCCCAGACCGTAGATTAAATTTCTCTCTTTCCGCCTCTACTGGTGGCTGCAAGTGACGGCCCCGCCAGCCCCGAGCACTCCATGTGTAAACTCTGTTACGAGGAACTCAGGCATGCTCCCCCCCCCTCCCCACCCCACACACACTACGCTATTGACTGTCCAGTCGTTAGTTCCCCTCAGAGAAGCTGGTGTGAGTCCCCTCAAGCTTTTGCAATTACCCAAGAGCTCTCTGACAACCTTTCAACTTGGTGAATTTGTTACACTGTGTAAATATTTAGTTATTAATATTTATGTAAGGAATGAATGTAGCTACATGGAGTTGTTTGTGTCGGTAGAATGTGTGGGAGGAGGAAGGCGCGGGCGGCGCTGCCAGGAACCCGACTGCTACTGCTTCACCTGCTGCTCGTCTCTCCAGGTCAGTTACCCCTTCGTCCTGACCTCATTTTCTTTGATGTTTTTAACTAAGACTGGGGTCCATAAGGGCTGTTAAATGATGTACCTAGTGAAGTGAAAATGCAAGCAAGAGCTGTTATTCACACGCACACTCTCTCTCTCTCTCTCTCTCTCTCTCTCTCTCTCTCTCTCTCTCTCTCTCTCTCTCTCTCTCTCTCTCTCTCTCTCTCTCTCTCTCTCTCTCTCTCTCCCCTTCCCACATTAAGCTTTTAACATTTTTTCACGCATCTGTTCACGTTCCATTATTCCAGGAACTTTTTACTTCTTCTCCCTTCTCTATTCCCTGATCTTCTACCCGTCCACCCTTCCCCTTCCTTTATCTCTTGTCACCCCCCCCCCTTCCCTGCCTCCTCCATACCTCTCATTCTTCCCCACCCTCCCTCCCCCACCCTCCCCGCCACCCTCTCCTGCCCTCCACCTCTCTCTTTGTCTGGTCGGAGGTACGAGGTACATGGGGAGAAGCTCCCAGACACTTGGAAATACTACCACCAGTGTCTGGAGACTAAGCTGCGTTTTTAGTATCTTTTTAGGGGTGAATTTTTAGTTCGTGTGTGTGTGTGTGTGTGTGTATGTGCGTGTGTGTGTGTGTGTGTGTGTGTGTGTGTGTGTGTGTGTGTGTGTGTGTGTGTGTGTGTGTACTCACCTATTTGTACTCACCTATTTGTGCTTGCGGGGGTTGAGCTTTGGCTCATTGGTCCCGCCTCTCAACTGTCAATCAACTGGTGTACAGATTCCTGAGTCTACTGGGCTCTATCTACTACTGAGCCTCTATGGGCTCTATACTTGTGTGTGTGTGTGTGTGTGTGTGTGTGTGTGTGTGTGTGCTGGTGTTACACAACGTGGTGTTCGTGGTCACCACATGCTGACGCTGGGTCAACATTACCCCCCCCCCCCAAGGTGTAATTATCTAAGTGACTTCCCGCTCGTGTGGGTCACGCCGTCTTCCTTGTTACTTACGGAAGCTTCCGACGGCATGGTGCCCAAGCACTTGGGCTGGACGGTAGAGCGACGGTCTCGCTTCATGCAGGTCGGCGTTCAATCCCCCGACCGTCCACAAGTGGTTGGGCACCATCCCTTCCCCTCCGTCCCATCCCAAATCCTTATCCTGTCCCCCTTCCCAGTGCTATATAGTCGTAAGGGTTTGGCGCTTTCTCCTGATAGTTACCTTCCCCTTGTGATGGTGTCGGCACCCAACACCATCGGCTGTCACTATTTAGCTCTTGGACCCCGACTTTCTAATTGTAGATTGTCTAATAAACTGACTTACGACCTAGTTATCCTCGATTGTATCTACTACATATATTTCTCTCTCTCTCTCTCACACACACACACTCATCCCCGGAATGAATGTAGCTCGTATCAGCTGTCTAACTCCGTAGGTGAACAGGCTCATCAGGTAAAAGAGAAGCCCATTTGTTTCTGCCTCGGCCGGGAATTGAGACTGGGCTCTTATAATTATGACCCCAGGGGCCAGATTCACGAAGCAGTTACGCAAGCACTTACGATCCTGTACATCTTTTCTCAATCTTTGGCGACTTTGTTTTCAATTCGTAAACAGTTATAATGAGCTCCGAAGCACCAGGAGGCTGTTTATAACAATAACAACAGTGGATTGGGAAGTTTTCATGCTTGTAAACTGTTTAATAAATATAACCAAAGCCGTCAAAAATTGAGGAAAGATGTACACGTTCGTAAGTACTTGTGTAACTGCTTCGTGAATCTGGCTCTTGAGTGCCGTCCAGTCGGCTGAAAGAGATAGCGACAATTATCAAGAGAAAGCGCCAAGCCATTACGACTATATAGAACTTGGAAGGGATAAGGAATTAGCATGGGACGGAGGGGAGCAATGGTGCCCAATCACTTGTGGACGGTCGGGTATTGAACGCCGACCTGCATGACGCGAGACCGTCGCTCTACCGTCCACCCCAAGTGGCCCGGGCACGTTCGGCTGCGAGTGTGTGTTTGTGTATTTGTTTCGTCAGCTGATGACAAATACATCTGCGTTTGTGTTTTTGCCTGTTGAGTTTAAGCCTAATTTCTTAGCGCACTTTAATTGTGCACAACTACCATTGTCATACTTTTCATGCTTTACCCTTTGCAATTACCCCATTATCCGTTCTGTCATTTCCCATGAGAATTGGGTATGTGGTAATCATGTCTCTCTTAACTCTTCTGTCGTCCAGTGACGTGAGGATCAATTCCTGTAGTCTTTCCTCATAAGTCATACCCTTCTGTTATGGTACTAGTCCAGTGGTATACCTCTGAACTTTCTCTAGCTGCCTTTTGTCTTTAATTAGATGAGGACTCCACTCCGGTGCTGCATAGCTGAACGGTCTATACCTAGCAGGTATAGCTCCTAGCTCCTAGGACCACCAGACGCTCCACAGCTCCCACACCTAGCCTCCCTCACCCCTGCCCGATGTCCCTCACCCCTGCCCGACCTCCCTCACCCTACCCGACCTCCCTCACCCTACCCGACCTCCCTCACCCTGCCCGACCTCCCTCACCCTGCCCGACCTCCCTCACCCTGCCTCACATCCACCTATTATTGTCCCACGTCAGCACTCCCTCCATTCCCAGCCCCGTCAATCGAGTCGTCATAATGGACATTACTTAACGCCTCGCAGGTTTAGTCAAGCCCTTAAACTTGTCTTGTCTTGTCTTGCTTGTCTTGCTTGTCTTGTCTTGTCTTGTGAGCGCGTGTGTACTCGCCTACTTGTCCTTCAGCATCCATTCTCCCCTCACAGTCTCTGGTTTTCCTGACGTCGTTATGGGTGTGTCAGAGGCGTGTGGAGGACCCTCTCAGTGTCTGGTGGTGTGTGGAGGGCCCTCTCAGTGTCTGGTGGTGTGTGGAGGGCCCTCTCAGTGTCTGGTGGTGTGTGGAGGGCCCTCTCAGTGTCTGGTGGTGTGTCAGAGGTGTGTGGAGGGCCCTCTCAGTGTCTGGTGGTGTGTGGAGGGCCCTCTCAGTGTCTGGTGGTGTGTGGAGGGCCCTCTCAGTGTCAGGTGGTGTGTGGAGGGCCCTCTCAGTGTCTGGTGGTGTGTGGAGGACCCTCTCAGTGTCTGGTGGTGTGTGGAGGGCCCTCTCAGTGTCTGGTGGTGTGTGGAGGACCCTCTCAGTGTCTGGTGGTGTGTGGAGGGCCCTCTCAGTGTCAGGTGGTGTGTGGAGGGCCCTCTCAGTGTCTGGTGGTGTGTGGAGGACCCTCTCAGTGTCTGGTGGTGTGTGGAGGGCCCTCTCAGTGTCTGGTGGTGTGTCAGAGGTGTGTGGAGGGCCCTCTCAGTGTCTGGTGGTGTGTGGAGGGCCCTCTCAGTGTCTGGTGGTGTGTGGAGGGCCCTCTCAGTGTCTGGTGGTGTGTGGAGGGCCCTCTCAGTGTCTGGTGGTGTGTGGAGGACCCTCTCAGTGTCTGGTGGTGTGTGGAGGACCCTCTCAGTGTCTGGTGGTGTGTGGAGGGCCCTCTCAGTGTCTGGTGGTGTGTGGAGGGCCCTCTCAGTGTCTGGTGGTGTGTGGAGGGCCCTCTCAGTGTCTGGTGGTGTGTGGAGGGCCCTCTCAGTGTCTGGTGGTGTGTGGAGGGCCCTCTCAGTGTCTGGTAGTGTGTGGAGGGCCCTCTCAGTGTCTGGTGGTGTGTGGAGGGCCCTCTCAGTGTCTGGTGGTGTGTGGAGGGCCCTCTCAGTGTCTGGTGGTGTGTGGAGGGCCCTCTCAGTGTCTGGTGGTGTGTGGAGGGCCCTCTCAGTGTCTGGTGGTGTGTGGAGGACCCTCTCAGTGTCTGGTGGTGTGTGGAGGGCCCTCTCAGTGTCTGGTGGTGTGTGGAGGGCCCTCTCAGTGTCTGGTGGTGTGTGGAGGGCCCTCTCAGTGTCTGGTGGTGTGTGGAGGGCCCTCTCAGTGTCTGGTGGTGTGTCAGAGGCGTGTGGAGGGCCCTCTCAGTGTCTGGTGGTGTGTGGAGGGCCCTCTCAGTGTCTGGTGGTGTGTCAGAGGCGTGTGGAGGGCCCTCTCAGTGTCTGGTGGTGTGTGGAGGACCCTCTCAGTGTCTGGTGGTGTGTCAGAGGCGTGTGGAGGGCCCTCTCAGTGTCTGGTGGTGTGTCAGAGGCGTGTGGAGGGCCCTCTCAGTGTCTGGTGGTGTGTCAGAGGCGTGTGGAGGGCCCTCTCAGTGTCTGGTGGTGTGTCAGAGGCGTGTGGAGGACCCTCTCAGTGTCTGGTGGTGTGTCAGAGGCGTGTGGAGGGCCCTCTCAGTGTCTGGTGGTGTGTCAGAGGCGTGTGGAGGGCCCTCTCAGTGTCTGGTGGTGTGTCAGAGGCGTGTGGAGGGCCCTCTCAGTGTCTGGTGGTGTGTCAGAGGCGTGTGGAGGGCCCTCTCAGTGTCTGGTGGTGTGTCAGAGGCGTGTGGAGGGCCCTCTCAGTGTCTGGTGGTGTGTCAGAGGCGTGTGGAATGCCCTCTCAGTGTCTGGTGGTGTGTCAGAGGCGTGTGGAGGGCCCTCTCAGTGTCTGGTGGTGTGTCAGAGGCGTGTGGAGGACCCTCTCAGTGTCTAGTGGTGTTGCTGTCCGCAGGTAACTGTCTCCGCTGCATCAACTGCACCAGTCTGCGGGACGCCAGCTGCCTAGAGGGTATCGGTGAGGAGCAGCACTGCACCAAGTCTGAGAACTACTGCGTCTCCTACACCGGCTTCCTCAAGAACGGTACGTCTTGCCTTACATCGTCTCCTACAAAACATCCTGTACGTCTTACAGGACCCAAACTGATGAGCGGTTAAGAAGAACTCCTCTTAACCCCTCACCTGCTGTAGAAACCCCTCACATACTATGGAAACCCCCTCACATACTGTGGAAACCCCCTCACATACTGTAGAAACCCCATCACCTGCTGTAGAAACCCCTCACTTGCTCGTGTGTTTCAACTTAATTCCAATTCCCTCTAAACTTCACCGCTCTGGAGTATAAACAGATGCGAGGTTCTGGCAACTGTGTTTTTCCCCTCTCTGTAAAATATAGGAGAATTCCCTCATCAAAGAATACATTGCCAGCACCACAAACGTCCACCATGTCCGTTTACGGGAGGTCGGGGACTACATCAACCAGCTGTTTATTGCTCTCCTCCGCTGGGATAGTAATTACTGGTTGTCGGGGAGATTTGATTGGCCCGGTGGCCCTCAGATTCCTTTCGTCCTGGTTGGGATTTTCGGTGCGATGAGCGTTTCCCGCTCAGCTTGACGCTGTAGAGGAGAAACTATGCTATTTTTTTTATGGCAGGCGTTTCACACCGAAGTGTATCCTGCCTCATCTGCACCCCACATCTCCGGAAAATTCCTTACACCTCGGCTTGAAAAATCGTAGAAAACTTCATGTTCAGCTCATAATAATCTCGGCATTATTTTCCCCGAGTGAAAACTTGTTTGACAGTTACTTTCTGTTTTGTAACGTAATTTCTTGTTTTCATACTTCCTGGAATGTCAGTCACTTAAACGAGAGCAGTTGCCACAAATAAATGTTGAGCAGTCGCCATTAGCAGCACTATAGGCACGGGAGCCGCAGTGTCGTGTACGAAACGAGTGAAACTCTCGTACACGTCGGCGTCTCAAGAGACACGTCGTCCGAGACGGTCAGTCTGCCCAAGACCACAGCGAAGACGTGTATGGGTGGACAGACAGACGTCCTGCTTTTGAGCACACTGTCCTGTGCGTCACAAACCTTAAACAGCCTAATTTGAGCCCAGTCTAAATATAATTATAAATTATATTAGGCTACTTCCTTTAGTTGGTTACCATATGCTATTCCAGTTAAAAGTAAAAACTGAATGTTTATTTTTTCCAATTCTTTGTTTTTTTTACTGTTTGAATGCATGTATGAAATATATACAGTGCATTCTAAAAATTTCCTTTCAGAACAAAATATATCACAAAATTGCACTCATCATATTACAGTGATATTTGACAAACAATTCTCCTAAGTATATTTTGTATATTTTCTACAAGTTTGCTTATATTTTAACTCATAACATGTTTAATTTAGGTTAAATCTTCGGGCATAAGACTTTAGTAATTTATTTTCTAATACTAGGATTTGGTAATTGTGATGTTATTATAATGAAGAAATGCATATATATATATATATATATATATATATATATATATATATATATATATATATATATATATATATATATATATATATATATATATATATATATATATATATATATATATATATATATATATATATATATATATATATATATATATATATATATATATATATATATATATAAACAAATTTCTTTTTGGAGAATTGGAAATCTCCAAACTGGACACCAACAAGTCACTCTAAACAAAATGGTAATTTTAATTGTATTAATATAATCAGGTTTGTTGTTATATTTTAGGAATTATTAATTGATCATTTGTAAGAAAGATGTATGACTGGTACCGTATGAGGCTTTGACACTGTATGAGTGTCACTGTTTGAGGCTTTGACACTGAGTTTTTGAAGCTGTATGAGTCTTTGAATCTTTCACTGTATGGGTCTTTGACGCCGTATGAGTTTTTAATTTTCGTTGAGCATAATTAAATCTGGAGAATGAGGATAACCTCATAATGCACCCAAAATTTGCCAGTGCAGGCTACTGAACTTACGGCCCTGTATGACTAACCTTCCTGTGTGATGGGGGAGGTTTACCATCACGTAGCTAGTAGTTTTTTGCCACACTCTGTACTCCCCCTTCATATAATCTAGAGTAGTTATGTATTGACGCACTCTGTACTCCCTTTCAGATAGTCTAGTGTAGCTGCACACATGCAGATGTAGCTAAATGTGCCAATAAAAAATAAAAACATAATAGGCGTGGTAGATGATGGCCGCCGTGTACTTACCTTTTTCCTTGCTCCTTCAGGCCGGGCGCAGGTGGTGTTCCGGGAGTGCGCCGAGACGAACATGTCGCAGTTCTGCGGGGAACACCTGGAGCGGCTAGCCAACAACAGGGTGGAGCATCTGGTAGCCTGCTACTACACCTGCGACACCGACCTGTGTAACGTGCAGCGTATGAAGCACTTCAGCGGCGCCGCCACCATCGCCGCCCTCCTGCCGCCTCCGCCAGCCACCGCTCTGGTGGCTGGTCTCTTGTCTCTTTGTGTCAGACTGTTGCTTAGTGCTCTACTCTAGGTGGTCCTGTGTTGTGTGGCGGGGTGTTGGTCCTGTGTTGTGTGGAGGGGGTGTTGGTCCTGTGTTGTGTGGCGGGGTGTTGGTCCTGTGTTGTGCTGGGGCTGTGTTGGGGGAGTGTATTGTGTTGGTCCTGTGTTGTGTTGGGGAGTGTATTGTGTTGGTCCTGTGTTATGTTGGGGAGTGTATTGTGTTGGTTCTGTGTTGTGTTGGGGCCTGTGTTGGGTCCTGTATTGTGTTGTTCCTGTGTTGTGTGGCAGGGGTGTAACTGCCAATCATCGTGCCCCTGTTTACCAATAAAAATAAATCAGCTTTCACCTAACTACCCCATCTTAATACCACTCATAAACTCCGAATATATGAAAATCAAGATTATTTCTTGTATAATCTGGAGTGATCATGGAATTCTTTTATAGTTTGCTATGTAAAGGGATTTGTTTAGTCCTGGTCTGTGTTCAGGAGTGCACTATAGTTTCAGGCTGGCCAGTAAGCCCGT
>NC_091216.1:25174747-25184747 GCF_040958095.1 Procambarus clarkii | reverse complement strand
AACAGTACTTACCTACCAGTACTTACCTAACTGTACTTACCTATTAGTGACTTAGATAAAATGAGTTCTAGCACTTTATTCCCCCTTAATATTTAACTGTTCTGACGCTCGACTCCTTTGTCGCATCAAGGGCCCCAAAGTTGTGGATGGAGGTGGCTTCCATAGCTTCTTGTTTCAGTACATTTGACCTTTTAACCGCCCGTATAGAGTAAGACAATGTTCTCACGCCATTTTCTTTGCGTCTCCAACTTCCAGTTGCTAAAGTGTCCATCAGGTAACGAGGCGAGGGAGCCCAGACGTTGGCAACAAGGCTGGCGAGAAGTGAGCTTCAGGGGAGAGAGAGAGAGTAACGGAATTCAACTTCACGATACTAGAAGACACACGAAACGGGACAACATTGTATCTAAGACGCTCTCAGAGAGCACGGGTGTGGGAGATGGACTCTCAGATGAGCCACAGGGATGCGTGGGAGGACAGACTCTCAGGTGAGGTCCTACGGGGTCCGGGTTCGATCCCCCGGTGATGGCAGAGACAAATGAGCAGAGTTTCTTGCATCCTGATGACGTCTCTGTTACCTAGGAGTAAATAGGTACCTGGGAGTTAGACAGCTGTTTCGGATCTGCTTCTTGGGTAAGTGTGTGTGTGGGGGGGGGTGGGGGGGGCTTTAGTAGTTAGTAACAGTTGATTGACAGTTGAGAGGCGGGCCAAAAGAGCGGAGCTCAACCCCCGCAAGCACAACTAGGTGAATACACACACACACACACACACACACACACACACACACACACACACACACACACACACACACACACACACACAATTAGGCAATTAGGTGAGTACACACACACACACACACACACACACACACACACACACACACACACACACACACACACGCAGGCACATATAGTAAACACACAAACACGCTCCGCATTCGCCAGGCGTCCTTGTAAGGCTGGCGCCAAAGGCTCCTATTAACCCCCTCCCCCCTTCCTAGTGTTACACAATTACTGCCACCCTCCCCTGGGGCACCCTGGGGTCGTCCCCAGCCACCCCCAACACACACGCACGTGTCAACCAGTTCGACCCCCTACGCCCTACGGAACAGCAGCCGGAGGTGGCTTGGATATCCAGGCTTAAGCCAAGGAGGTATTCTGTCTTCTCTGAGTTTGAGGAGAAGTTTATTGGAACGTCGGCTTGGAACCTACACCTGAGGAGCCTGACTAGAACCTACTTTTAAGGGGGGTTTCAACTCTTTACCTGCCTGGGACGTAGTCTTCGGTTTACGGTCTAGGTTGAGGTTCCAGCTTGGAACCTGCTCTTAGGGGATGGGGTCCAACTTGGAAGGACGGGGACTCAAACCTACTCTCGCGGGTCCAAATGGGACAAAAATATATGCAGGTTTGGCCGGAAACTTACTTACTCGTGCTGGCAGACCTGGGGCCAGATTCACGAAAGTACTTACGCAAGAACTTACGAACCTGTACATCTTTTCTCAATCTTTGGCGGCTTTGTTTACAATTATTAAACAGTTAATGAGCTCCGAAGCCCCAGGAGGCTGTTTATAACAAATAACAACAGTTGATTGGGAAATTTTCATGCTTGTAAACTGTTTAATAAATGTAACCAAAGCCGTCAAAGATTGAGGAAAGATGTACAGGTTCGTAAGTACTTGCGTAAGTACTGTCGTGAATCTGGCTCCCCTGGAACCCACTCGTGCCTGCCCGTCTATCTATCTATCACTCGCTAGAGCAGCGATACGATAGATGCGCACTGTTGACACGCGTTCGATGATGCGCAGTGACCTCTGCGCCCCGGGGGACGTCACTCCCTGCCCTCGTGAACAGCTCTGCTCCTCTGTTGACTCCACAAACACCACTAACACACTCACTAATGACCACCTCCACCGTCACCACCTAATTGTCGCACTCACAGACCCCGCGGGGCTTTTCACCAATTCACCACCATCCCCCTCCCCCCCACGCCAACCACTTGGGCTGAAAGGTAGAGCGACGGTCTCGCTTCATGCAGGTCGGCGTTCAATCCCCGACCGTCCAAGTGGTTGGGTACCATTCCGTCCCCCGTCCCATCCCAAATCCTTATCCTGACCCCTTCCAAGTGCTATATAGTCCTAATGGCTTGGTGTGTTCCCCTGATAATTCCCTGCCTGCCTCCCTCCTCCCCCCCATCAATAAGAGGGGGGGGGGGTCGTGAATATGGTCGTGCCGGGTAATATGAGGTCAGATGGCGTTAGGTTAGGTTGGGTTGGGATAGATTAGGTTAGAATAGGTTCGTTTGATGAATAACAATGCACTATTGGGTCACCATTTGGTCACGGGAGACATCTCCCGTCACGCAGGGTGCAGTCGCACCTCCACAGATCTCCAGTATCAGCTATTGATACTGGTAATGGCTCAAAAGGGCCACCACTTACGGGTTATTCATGCCCGTGCCACCTTTTGGGTGGCTTAATCTTCATCAATCAATAACAATGACGTAGATGGGTCAATCTTTTCCCAGGTCTTGTACCGTCAGTGTAGGGGGGGGGGGATACTGACGATTATCTTGAGATGATTTCGGGGCTTAGAGTCCCCGGGGCCCGGTCTTCGACCAGTCGTCCTTTTTGTTACATCCCCCCAGGAAGCAGCCCGTAGCAGCTGTCTAATTACCAGGTACCTATTTACTGCTAGGTGAAGAGACCCATCAGGATGAAAGAAACTCCCCATTTGTTTCCGTCTCTGCCGGGGATCGAACCCGGGCCCTTAGGATTACGAATCCTGAGTGCTGTCCACTGACCCGTGAGGTCCCCTTGGGATGTGTGTGTGAGTGTTAATATATATGTGAATATGTATGTGTGTACTCACCTATTTGTTCTCACCTATTTGTGCCTGTAGGCTCGAGCATTGACTCTTGGATCCCGCCTTTCTAGCCATCGGTTGTTTACAGCAATGACTCCGGTCCTATTTCCTTATCATATCTAGTTTTAAAATTACGAAGAGAGTTTGCTTCCACAACCTGTTCCTGAAGTGCATTCCATTTTCCCACTACTCTCACGCTAAAGGAAAACTTCCTAACATCTCTGTGACTCATCTGAGTTTCCAGCTTCCACCCATGTTCCCTCGGACTGTTACTATTCCGTGTGAACATTTTGTCAATTTACATTTTGTCAATTTCCTTGAGTATTTTATACGTTCCTATCATATCTCCCCCCTTTCCCTTCTTTTTTCTATTGACGTAAGGTTCAGTTCCTTCAGGCGCTCTTCATATCCCATCCCTCGTAACTCTGGGACAAGCCTTGTCGCAAACTTCTGAACCTTTTCCAGTTTCCTTATGTGTTTCTTCAGATGGGGACTCCATGATGAGGCGGCATACTCTAAGACTGGCCTCACGTAAGCAGTGTAAAGCGCCCTAAAAGCCACCTCACTTAGGTTTCTGAATGATGTTCTAACTTTTGCCAGTGTAGAGTACGCTGCTGTCGTTATCCTATTCCGATGTGTGTGTGTATTCACCTAGTTGTGCTTGCGGGGGTTGAGCTTTGGCTCTTTGGTCCCGTGTGTGTATACACACCCACACACACACACCCACACACACACACACACACACACACACACACACACACACACACACACACACACACACACACACACACACACACACACACACACACACACACACACACACACGTTAGGGGCCTCGTAGCCTGGTGGATAGCGCGCAGGACTCGTAATTCTGTGGCGCGGGTTCGATTCCCGCACGAGGCAGAAACAAATGGGCAAAGTTTCTTTCACCCTAAGTGCCCCTGTTACCTAGCAGTAAATAGGGACCTGGGAGTTAGTCAGCTGTCACGGGCTGCTTCCTGGGGGTGTGTGTGTGTGTGTGTGGTGTGGGGAAAAAAAAAAAGTAGTTAGTAAACAGTTGATTGACAGTTGAGAGGCGGGCCGAAAGAGCAAAGCTCAACCCCCGCAAAAACACAACTAGTAAACACAACTAGTAAACACACACACACACACACACACACACACACACACACACACACACACACACACACACACACACACACACACACACACACACACACACACACACCCACACACACACACGCCAGAGATAGACCAGAAGTGCCCCATGGAGTATAGAAATGTGCGGAGCATCACTAGGACATCTATACACAGACAGTACCGAGCCTTTTGTCTTGGGGAAACCTTTGAAGGAGTGGTGCCGCCGCGAGCAGGTCTCCTCTGGACGTTATTGTCAACACAGTGATGGTCAAGGTCGTGTTTTAGGAAGGCGCCAGCCAGCCGGTACGGAATTATAACATTGTTTAATCCCAGGGATTAGCAACACGTCTTAGGGAGAGCCGTTAAGGAGGTTCGAATCCGAATAAGTTTGTGGAGGTGTAGATACACACAAAGGGATGAGGTAGCTCAAGCTATTATCACCTCGTTTAGAGTACTAAGTCAGTGTGATTGTGTGGTACTTGGATACGTCCATATGTGGTTGGATACCATTCCTTCCCCCCGTCCTATCCTAAATCCTTATCCTGATCATTTCCCAGTACTATATAGTCGTGATGGCCTGGCGCTTCGTCCTGATTAACGCCATTCCCTTCCCTATTAGCGACAGGTTATTTGGCGGTGATAAAATAGAACACGGACGATGCTCACCAGCTGAGCGGAGAGCTAATATTAGACTCCGCAAATATATGCCAAACGAGTCTGTTTACCTCCGGGAATGACGTCATTTTGACGTCACCAAACAACCAGATCTTCAATGAGTTGTTTAGATAAGGAGTGTTTACTCACCTAGTTGTACTCACCTCGTTGTGCTTGCGGGGGTTGAGCTCTGGCTCTTTGGTCCCGCCTCTCTCAACTGGCAATCAACTGGTGTGTGTGTGTGTGTGTGTGTGTGTGTGTGTGTGTGTATTCACCTAGTTGTGCTTGCGGGGGTTGAGCTTGTACTCACCTAGATGTACTCACCTAGTTGTGCTTGCGGGGGTTGAGCTCTGGCTCTTTGGTCCCGCCTCTCAACTGTCAATCATCAGGTGTATAGGTTCCTGAGCCTACTGGGCTCTATCATATCTACACTTGAAACTGTGTATGGAGTCAGCCTCCACCAGTCTTGTGTGTGTGTGTGTGTGTGTGTGTGTGTGTGTGTGTGTGTGTGTGTGTCTGTGTGTGTGCGTGCGTGTGTGTGTGTGTGTGTGTGTGTGTGTGTGTGTGTGTGTGTGTGTGTGTGTGTGTGTGTGTGTGTGTGTGTGTGTGTGTGTGTGTGTGTGCGTGTGTGCGTGTGTGCCTATAAGGACTTCAGGGACGAGGGCTCCAAACCATTATACAGCCTCAATATCTTCATGTGATATCATTCATAACACCTTACCAGTCATATCTCTGACTGGATGATTTAGTGTTAATTTACGGCAATCAACTGAGATGAAGACTTGACTAGAGACCCTTGAAGACTTGAGGGGGGAGTGTAGTTACGGGCGAGCCTGCCACTAACACAACATGAAGACTTTCTCAGACTTATTGCGCCTCTTGACAAAACAAATGACTTTCGTTTCAAATGTCTAGCATGCAGAAGTCTGAGGCGATCAATAATCTCTTCCTCCTCCTCCTCTCAGTATTGACCCTCTTGACAAAACAAATGACTTTCGTTTCAAATGTCTAGCATGCAGAAGTCTGAGGCGATCAACAACCTCTTCCTCCTCCTCTTCTCAGTATTGACCCAATCGATATTACAACTCACAGTGTCTACTCTCCACACATAATATCCATCACAAATAATGACCCGCCAAACACACACCGAAACTACGACGTTGGTACAACGTTAGAACAAGTTTTAACACCACCTAACCAGTTATAACAACTAATATAGCAAGTTGTAACAACGTTCTAATACGTCATAAACACGTTAAGCCAAGATGTAACAACTTTATTACAAGTTGTAACAACGTTCTAATACGTCATAAACACGTTAAGCCAAGATGTAACAACTTTATTACAAGTTGTAACAAGCGGAAAATAGAGACAGTTTCGGTTTGTGTTTCCAGGGGAGCTTCGCTACACCACTCAAGAGATTTGATTTCAATTTTCAAATCATTTAATTCCAGATATCTGGGAGAGGATGAATGTAATCCCCCCTTCCCCCCCCTACCCCCCTAACCCCCCCCCCCCCCGCAGGAGGCAACCCCCACAACAGTAAATGAACAAATCCACAAGGCCCGTGACGAGGATTCGAACCTGCGTCCGAGAGCATCCCAGACACTGCCTTAATCGACTGAGCTACGACAGGGTAAAACAGTAGCCTAACTCCCGGGTACCTGTTTACTGCTAGGTGAACAGAGGCATCAGGGGGAAAAGAAACGTACCCAATTACTTCTGTTCTACCAAGGGGGAGGAGGAACGAAGCCCACGATCTCCAATTGTGAGTCAAAGACGTATATATTTTCTTTCTGTGTCGCAGCGATTGGGCAGTGTTTTAATAAATTATTATTATTCCAGGGTCAAGATAACTCCGAAGCACTACAAGGTTGTTGGTAACAATAATAACCTTGGGTTGTGAGGTTTCCGAGTTCATAAACTGTTTAACAAGGGCAAACAGATTCGAGAAAGATGTACGGGTTTCGTAAGAGGTTGGGTAAATGTTTGTTAACTCGTGGTCCAGGCACGCTGCGTGTGTGTGTGTGTGTGTGTGTGTACTCACCTATTTGTGCTTGCAGGATCGAGCATTGACTCTTGGATCCCGCCTTTCCAGCCATCGGCTGTTTACAGCAATGACTCCTGTCCCATTTCCCTATCATATGTGTGTGTGTGTGTGTGTGTGTGTGTGTGTGTGTGTGTGTGTGTGTGTGTGTGTGTCAAGCGAGCCATTTGTGGGGCGCTGCTCCCTGCAGCGAGGGCCTCGCTTCTTTGCAGGTCGGCGTTCGATCCCCGATGCTCCAAGTGGTCGAGCATTGCTCCCGTCTCCTATCCTGTCCTCCCTATCCCTTCAGAGTGCCAACTAGCCATATTGGCTAGTATTGAAACGCGCTTCGGAGGACGCTTAGGTCGTGTGCGCTGCGCACTTGTTTTCCGGAAGGATTTTCTTCTCACTCCCGAGAAGATATCAATCGATATCTTCGATTGAGATATCATCGTACATCATAGGGAGACGGAGAAGATATCAATCGATATCTTCGATTGAGATATCATATCATAGGGAGACGGAAAAGATATCAATCGATATCTTCGATTGAGATATCATATCATAGGGAGACGGAAAAGATATCAATCGATATCTTCGATTGAGATATCATATCATAGGGAGACGGAAAAGATATCAATCGATATCTTCGATTGAGATATCATATCATAGGGAGACGGAGAAGATATCTATCGATATCTTCGATTGAGATATCATATCATAGGGAGACGGAGAAGATATCAGTCGATATCTCATCGACTGTAATATCCATAATTTTCCTTATGGGTGAAAATGCCACTGGTGAGCACTGGAGGTGTGACCTCTGTATGCAGGACTTGGGGGCCAGATTCACGAAGCAGTTCCGTAAGTACTTACGAACCTGTACATCTTTTCTCAATCTTTGGCGGCTTTGGTTACATTTATTAAACAATATACAAGCATGAAAACGTCCCATTCAACTGTTGTTATAAACAGCCTCCTGGTGCTTCGGAGCTCATTAACTGTTTAATAATTGCAAACAAAGCCGCCAAAGATTGAGAAAAGATGGACAGCTTCGTAAGTGCTTGCGTAACTGCTTCGTGAATCTGGCCCCAGACCCATCGGACCTGTCAGTATCAGGTAACTGGAGTTTCTGAATTACTTGATATACTATCATTCCATTCCCTCGTCCCATCCCAAATCGTTATCCTGAATACCCTCCCAGTGCTATATAGTCGTAATGGCTTGGCGCTTTCTCCTGATAATTCCTCCCCTCCCCCCTTGTACTTGAAGTCGTCCTCGTACTGCATCCCAAGTCTGGGTTGTTGTTGTTTAAGATTCGCTACTTGGAATAAAAAGTTCCAAGTAGCACGGGCTATGGTGAGCCCGTCGCAGTATGCAAGTCTGGGGAGTGCCAGGGTTGCTGACCACACGAGTCTGTATCACTAACCATCCAGCGTCGTGGGCAGTTGTTTAGTATGGCAGTTAGGTCTTGGCTCACATCTACCCTTCAACACCACCTGCCTTCACTGCCACAGGTTCAAGACACTGTTTGTGAAAGTGTGAGTGATGAGGAACTTAGGCGCTCCACTAAGGCCCAGGTTCCCAAGGCCTGGCGTACGGCTCTGTGGTGGTGGTGGTGGTGTTGGGAGCCAATTGGAAGCTACAACACATTGGTTATCAACACCACACCACCACTGTGTGGTGGTGTGGTGTCGACTGTCAATCAACTAGTTAGTAAACAGTTGATTGACAGTTGAGAGGCGGGCCGAAAGAGCAAAGCTCAACCCCCGCAAACACAACTAGGTGAATACAGTGCTTATCAACACCACACCACCACACCACCACCACACCACCACCACCACCACACCACCACACCACCACACCAACACTGAGGGCTTATCCTTGGTAGGAACTTTATGATGGTGTATTCCGCTTTTTGGAATAAGACGTAACCCTTCACATACTCCGGGGCAGCCTCATAAATGCAAGTGAACATAAAACCCAATAATCTGCCCCAGTTGGCGGGAAGGTGAGGCGGAGGGCAGGGAGTCCACACCGCCCTGGACGCCGCCATGATGGAGTCCGCAACATATGTCCTCTGGGAAAGGCATGATACCTTTTTCTGGCGTATGGGATTTAGAACCTCATACTCGCCTAGTATGTGTTTGAAGGACATATATATGAGTTAGTATGGGCCGGGGGGCCAGCGCCGTTGATCTCCATAGGCCGGGCTCGAGCAGAACTCCTGAAACCCACCCCAGGTATACTCCAGGCTCTGCTCCAGCTGTGGGGAGGGGGGTATATCCATCCAGTACGCAGTATACCCAGCATGCCCCTGACGGTGGGTATGCTGTGTGCATTAACATGTCATTTATCACTGCGCGTGGCTGTGAAAGTGACAGTATACTGGCACCTCGCTGGTGCTGGCGGCCCGCCGCACCTCTGCTGCTGCCCCCTCACACCCACCCCGTCTCCTCCAGCCACAGTTCTGTCGGCGGGCAGAGAAACTGAAGTTGACATTGAGACGAAGAGCAATAAATACGAAGAGAGAGAGAGAGAGAGAGAGAGAGAGAGAGAGAGAGAGAGAGAGAGAGAGAGAGAGAGAGAGAGAGAGAGAGAGAGAGAGAGAGAGAGAGAGAGAGAGAGAGAGAGAGAGAGAGAGAGAGAGAGAGAGAGAGAGAGAGAGAGAGAGAGAGAGAGAGAGAGAGAGAAAGAGAAAGAGGTAGAGACTAGAGAAGCAACGAGGGAGACGGAAAGAGAACGAGGACACAAGAATATAGGTAAAGAAACAGAGAGAGAAAGAGAAAGATAGAGAAGCCACGAGAGAGAGGACAAGGACAGAGCATCAGAGGGAAGGGGGGGGGGGAGGGGGCGCACATGGACCAATGGATCTGGCAAAGAATGAATGAAATCACAGCCATTACCAGCGCCACGAAAGGGAAAAAAAGTTTAGGAACTTTTGCGATGGTAAGAGGGGGGGGGGGGAGAGGGGAGTGGGTGACGTTGGGTAGGGGGGGAGGGTTGATGGGGTGGTGGAGACGGAGGGTTGATGGGGATTGAGGCAGTAGATGGGCGCCATCCAGCCCTTGTGCACTGTCATCCTACGCATGTTAGGCAGCGCTCGGCGGTAGGATGAAGCAGCAAACATTGCCTCAACAAACACTCTTTTGCTTGTACCAGCTGTCACGGAAAAATAAACTGTGTGTGTGTGTACCCACCTTAGATGTGCTTGCGGGGGTTGAGCTCTGGCTCTTTGGTCCCGCCTCTCAACTGTCAATCAACTGGTGTACAGATTCCTGAGCCTATTGGGCTCTATGATATCTACACTTGAAACTGTGTA
>NC_091216.1:25159747-25164747 GCF_040958095.1 Procambarus clarkii | reverse complement strand
CAGCTCCGTCCGCGAATTTGGGACCATGAATCCCAATGGATTCTCTTAGGTATTCGGGTATTTCATCCACTAATTCACCTGTAGCAGGTTCTTTGATGGTCGAGGATAAGAATGCCGACAATGCTAACTGTATCGCCTTGCGAATACCAATACCCCCGAGTCTAACTGGGAGTGTTGCTTGGTCCCACTGGTCATCTTGCAGGGAGAGGTTTAACACTTTCATGGTTACTGACTTTAGGAGTGAGTCGTATTCCGTCAATTTTGGACTGTCGAAGGAGGGAGCACACCTGAGGAATTAGGTCAGTCTGGACAAAGCCAGGCACCTTGTGAGGAGGTACAAAGCATTGTGAGGGGCGTGCAAAGCCCCTATTCTTCCCTCCATCCTCCTCAGGTCGTTCAGCTCTTTTTCAAGGATTACCTCAATGACGCTCGAGCCCAGAGGTGCCTATATAACCTAATACCAAACATATATTAACCTAAATCACACATATTATATATATATATATATATATATATATATATATATATATATATATATATATATATATATATATATATATATATATATATATATATATATATATATATATTTTTTTTTTTTTTTTTTTTTTTTGTTGTTTTTTTCTGAAAATGGCAGCGTCTGTGAAGTATTGGGGAACACTTTGAAGCATCAGTTGCCATTGAAAAAGACAAAATCATGTTCTTTGGTGCACTACCTTTTGTCAACTTTTACTCCACAATTTTGTCTTTGTGTATATATGAAACACAATGTTTTCTCGTCCCACTCTTGCCTTTATCTACTCCCTCACTCCCCCACTTCCTCTATTCCGTCTGAGACACACTTTTTCCCCCTCCCAATCCCTACACTTCCGTCAACACTCTCACCTCGAGTGTGGGGGGATTACAAGGCTTGTCCCCCGGCGCGAGGTCTCACAAGAGCCACAACACACCTCTAAACCTTCCGCGCGAGGCTTCTTTTGGGGGGCCTCGACGCGGCGGCCTTTTGAGAAAAAATATTGAAGAGTGGCGTTGAGGATCGATCGCTGTACCATATATGCGCTTCCAAGACATAGTGAACTTGAGTTAAGAATTTAAATAAATATGAATTATGCGTGACTTTCACCCGCGCGTGAATGTGGTATTTTTGAACCCAGTGCCGTTAGCGCCTCTGCGCATATGGGCTGCGCAAACACACCTTCGGGATGTTTACGTGTTCCCAGGCGGGTGGGAAGCACATCTTTCAAATGTTACTTCCGAGTAATACCAAATGGTAATATGATGCCGGCTTTCCAGTTTAAGGGTTGGTAAATTTAGACTTTATGTTTGTGCAGTCAGTCAGTGTCAATTGAGGATTGCTGGTCATACAAGCTGATGATGATGATGCTTGGGTAGTTATCGCGCGCCCGCCCGATTTTTGGGGGAATTTTTTGGCGGAACGAATATTTAAGTTGTGTCACGGAGTTGTTGGGTGATAATGATGTCATTATTACACTCACGTAGTTAATGGATCCTCACGATATGCTGGTCAGAGCTGTCAGCGAACTTAAACACGTACCGCTCCTGTGCCAGGTAAGTCAACTAGGGGCTCACCATAGCCCGTGCTACTTGGAAATAAAATGAAATAGAAATGTATATGTTTATCTCTCAGAATGTTCGGTAATACGTTTATTGTTTGTGATGTGTGTCTATGTATGTATTAACACGATGTACTGAACGGGGTGAGAATAGCTTGAGCTACCTCATCCCTTTGTGTGTATTTTACCTCAATAAACATTTCAATTCAATTTCAATACCCCATGCTACTTGCCCCGCTCCTGTGCCGGGTAAGTTACGGGCTCACCATAGCCTGTGCTACTTGGAACTTGTTCCAAGTAGCTGAATCTATAACAACAACTCAAACACGTGTTCTTCAGTTTAACCATTGTGTGTGTGTGTGTGTGTGTGTGTGTGTGTGTGAGACCAAACACAATATTTTCGTAATTAGTTTTTGAATCTTTGTTTATTTAAAAGAATCTACCTGAGGGGGTCACTATTTCTCTAGTGGCCTCGACGGGGACAAGAAGCCGGCGGCTTGTCAGAGGTCTCCCCACCCCACCCGTTTGTTCTGATGATTTTTGACATTTACGGCTTCGGCGGGTAGGCGGTTCCGGGGGTTTTATTACCCTGTGGGTGAATACACATCTCCTGTTTTCTGTCTTGCATTGTGCTTTCTAGGACTTGAAACCGTTAATCATAACGGAAAAGGTCACAGAGGCACATAATGGGCTCAGGAGCTGAAGCCCAACATCTTTTTTTGGAGCTCAGCAAGTTACAGACCTGATGTGCTAGTTACGCAGTTTAATGTATCTGTATCAACTGTATCTCTGTATTAGTTTAATGTATCAACGTTTTATAGCATAATGGGTTCAGGAACGGGACCTCAACTATCTCTGAACTAAACCGAGCTAGTTATATGTAAGTCTGTCCTCATCCTATGTAAGCTAGTTACATGTAAGTCTGTCCTCATCCTATGTAAGCTAGTTACATGTAAGTCTGTCCTCATCCTATATAAGCTAGCTACATGTAAGTCTGTCCTCATCCTATGTAAGCTAGCTACATGTAAGTCTGTCCTCATCCTATGTAAGCTAGCTACATATAAGTCTGTCCTCATCCTATATAAGCTAGCTACATGTAAGTCTGTCCTCATCCTATGTAAGCTAGTTACATGTAAGTCTGCCCTCATCCTATGTAAGCTAGTTACATGTAAGTCTGCCCTCATCCTATGTAAGTTAGCTACATATAAGCCTGACTTATTAATCACACTCCACACCCTCGCGGTGGCGGATTCGTTCTCAACTCACACTCGAGAATTACGGGTTCGAATCCCGGCTGGACAGATATGGTTGGGCGCATTTCCTATCACCTAATGCCCCTGTTCACCTAGCAGTAAGTAGGTACGCAGGAGTTAGTCCGCTTGTTGCGAAGTTCCATCCCCGAGAAACAATGGGCAGACTTTCTTTCACCCTATGCCCCTGTTACCTAGCAGTAAAATAGGTACCTGGGTGTTAGTCAGCTGTCACGGGCTACTTCCTGGGGGTGGAGGCCTGGTCGAGGACCGGGCCACAGGGACACTAAAGCCCCGAAATCATCTCAAGATAATTTCAAGAAGATAACCTTGGGAGGGTTAGTAATTCGACC
The DNA here is from genome assembly GCF_040958095.1 of Procambarus clarkii. Lineage (NCBI taxonomy): Eukaryota > Metazoa > Arthropoda > Malacostraca > Decapoda > Cambaridae > Procambarus > Procambarus clarkii. The sequence goes on along the minus strand of NC_091216.1, from coordinate 25,161,570 downwards.
CTGGGGGAGACCTCGATGTAAGCCTAGCATGTATATATACACTCAGGCTGCCTGTCCTTAAGACAATAGGTTATAAAAGTTGAATTATTACATACTGCTTTGTTAATGAGGACGGGCTGATTGCTTCTCATGCTGCTACATATTGAATTATATCACATACTAAATTTTGGCCACCATTGTGTCCTGAGACAGAGGTGGACACCAGATGGCCCAATAAGGTCTACGGGCTCACCATAGCCCGTGCTACTTGAAACTTTATGTTCCAGGTAGCGAATCGTTAACAACAACAAACAGATGGCCCAAGGGGCAGACTTCAAAGCGGCTCGGAGGTGGCTACACGACCTGAACCCCAACAAATGCAAACTAATAAGAAGGGTGAGATGGGATAGTTATCTGCACAATGAAAGAACACGACAAACCTATACAAACAGGAGGAATGGTCTAAAAAATGGCTACTAAAGTTTAACTCAGGAAAGTGTAAAGTAATGAAATTAGGGGGATGGAAGCAGGAGGCTGAACACAAGGTACCATCTAGGAGGTGAAATCCTGCAAGAGTCAAATAGAGAGAAAGATCTGGGGGTTGATATCACACCGAACCTGTCCCCAGAGGCCCACATCAAAAGGATGCCATCAGCGGCATATGCATGATTGGCCAACATAAGAACCGTCTTTAGAAACTTGTGTAAAGAATCATTCAAAACCTTGTGTACCACTTATGTCACACCAATCCTAGAGTATGCAGCTCCAGCTTGGAGCCCATACCTAGTTAAACACAAGAAAGTTAGAGAAGATTCAGAGATATGTCACTAGACTAGTCCCAGAATAGAGAGGTATGAGCTACGAGGAAAGGCTACGGGAACGAAACCTCACGTCCCTGGAAGACAGAAGGGTTAGGGGAGACATGATCACCACCTGCAAAATTCTCAGAGGAATTGACAGGGTAGATAAAGATAAACTGTTTAACACGGGTGGTACGCGAACAAGGGAACACAAGTGGAAACTGAGTACCCAAGTGAGCCACAGGGACGTTAGAAGGAACTTTTTAAGTGTCAGAGTAGTTAACAGGTGGAATGCATTAGGCACTGATGTGGTGGAGGCTGACTCCATACACAGTTTCAAGTGTAGATATGATAGAGCCCAGTAGGCTCAGGAACCTGTACACCAGTTGATTGACGGTTGAGAGGCGGGACCAAAGAGCCAAAGCTCAACCCCCGCAAGCACAACTAGGCGAGTACAAGATTGGCGGACATTAAGGTGACCTTCAGAGAACTATACACCAGCGTGAAGACAGGGACATTAGGGTGACCTAATGTCACCCAAATATCACTTCTGGTCCCAGGACCTAGAAGGCTGTGTGGTCTTTTACGAAGGCGGAGGGAGCGAGGTGGTCGGGTGGAGACAGAGGAACGCCAGGAAGACTGACAGGTAAACAGGGAAGACAGGCTCGGGTTTACACACAAGCATACGAGAAGACTTGCTTAAGACCAAGACGCGTCGTAGAGACATGAGGAAGCACGTCATTGTGTGGATGGTGAGCACGTGGACTGAACTGAGTGAAGGGAATAGTTCATTCGAGCTGAATGGACAGTTTTGTGTGTTGAGGACAATGAGAGGAACCTGAGGGGCAAAAAGATCATTGCATCAGATATATGGTTACTGGAAAGGCAGGGCTCAGGAGCTGAAGTTCAGTTCGTAGGGGCATTTAGAAGACCACCGGCGTCACTACCACCACCGACAGGAACAACAATGCTAGTAGGTAATGCATGGCACGCTAGACCTCACTTCCCACTCATCACTGATGGGTAAATACCACCACTACACCC
>NC_091216.1:25127247-25154747 GCF_040958095.1 Procambarus clarkii | reverse complement strand
TTAGGGTTTCACAAATATTCTCTAAAAAAAAGTATATCATCCCTCCCTCGACAAATTGCTCAGCTTCGGCGAGTCAGCTTCTAAAAAGAAACAAGTAATGTTTAAAAGTATGAAATTTTCCACGCTGTGTTTGTCCTAGTGACTTGCAGCTCTCAGGCAGCCTATTATAATCTCTTACGCTAAACGCGTCCATGCGGTCACGCCAGGGCGGCCTGCGGTCACTCTAGGGCGGCCTGCGGTCACTCTAGGGCGGCCTGCGGTCACTCTAGGGCGGCCTGCGGTCACTAGGGCGGCCTGCGGTCACTCTAGGGTGGCCTGCGTTCACTCTAGGCCGGCCTGCGGTCACTCTAGGGCGGTCTGCGCTCACTCTAGGGCGGCCTGCGGTCACTCTAGGCCGCCCTGCGGTCACTCTAGGCCGCCCTGCGGTCACTCTAGGCCGCCCTGCGGTCACTCTAGGCCGCCCTGCTGTCACTCTAGGCCGCCCTGCGGTCACTCTAGGGCAGTCTGCAGTCACTCCTGGCCGGCCTGCGCTTTGAAAAGCATACCTGGATTATAATAATGATATAACGATATCATCATTTGTATAATGATTATATCGCCACGATCATTGTATATAATCCCCCCCCCTCCGGTCCTTGTAGCGGGGGAAGTGACGGTCAAGCTCCCTTATATGTCCACCTCTGCCGGATAGTCTTGTTCCTCGATCAAGGTCAACCTCGAACAGGAAGAATTGTGTGTGTGTGTGTGTGGTGTATACTTCCGGGGCATCACCACCATCACCGCTCTACAGGTATACCTTCACCATCCCCCAAGACCATCACCATTGCAGAGTCCGTCCAAGGGTTAACATACCCCTGGAGGTGAAGAGAAGCATTCTGTGCACCGAAACTTTGCTTTAGTCAACTCTATTCTTGCTGGTGGGTCAGTGAGCCATTGTGGCGGCCCCAGTAACCCTCCTGAGAAAACAGTGTCGAGATGGGGCGCTAGGAATGACTCTAAACTAAGCGACTATGTGGTGGGTGTGGAGTGGTTGTCGTGGCAGCCTCGGGACCTGAACGAGGCGACATTAAGCCCGGAAAAACATGTCGTTTCACTCGGTTAAAGGCATTTTGAGTTGTGGGGTTCGCGTCCCATTTTTTAGAGACGTCTGGTCCTCTTTTAGAGACATCTGGCCCTCTTTTTAGAGACATCTGTCTCTCTTTAGAGACCCATGGAACACCTTAAAGACACCAACCAGACTCCCCTACCCTAGAGTCCAGAGACACCTGGCTCACCCTGGAGTCCAGAGACACCTGGCTCACCCTAGAGACCAGAGACACCTGGCTCACCCTAGAGACCAGAGACACCTGGCTCACCCTAGAGACCAGAGACACCTGGCTCACCCTAGAGACCAGAAGGTGTTGTTGATTTCAACATTGTCTAGCATGTTTAGTATTGTGTAATTACCTAAGGGTAATTACAGGATGCAACGCTCGTGGTGTCCCGTCTTCCCTCCACTCTTTGTTTGGAAATAATGCTTTGAAACTACTGACGGTTCTGGCCTCCACCACCTTCTCACTTGGTTTGGTCCAACCGTCTACCACTCTCTTTGGAAAATACATTTTTTTTATATTTTTTTCAGCGACTCCTGTTTTCTAAGCTTGAGTCTGTGTCCTCTTGTTTGTGAAGTTGCTGGTTTCTGGAATTCCTCTTGTGAGTGTACTCACCGTCTGGACGGTAGAGCGACGGTCTATTTTCATGCTGGTCGGCGTTCAATCCCCGACCATCCAAGTGGTTGGGCACCATTCCTTCCCTCCGTCCCATCCCAAATCCTTATCCTGACCCCTTCCAAGTGCTATATAGTCGTAATTGCTTGGTGCTTTCTCCTGATAACCCTCCCACTCACCCAGTTGTACTCACCTAATTGTGCTTGCGAGGGTTGAGCTTTGGCTCTTTGGTCCCGCCTCTCAACTGTCAGTCAACTGGTGTACAGATTCTTGAGCCTACTGGGCTCTATCATATCTACATTTGAAACTGTGTATGGAGTCAGCCTCCACCACATCACTGCCTAATGCATACCACCTATTTACTCTGACACTAAAAAAGTTCTTTCTAACGTCCCTGTGGCTCACTTGGGTACTCAGTTTCCACCTGTCCCCTTGTTCACGTACCACCAGTGTTGAATAGTTTATCCTTGTCTACCCTGTTAATTCATGAGGATTTTGTAGGTAGTGATCATGTCTCCCTTTACTCTTCTGTCTTCAATTGTCGTACGGTGCATTTCCTGAGCCTTTCCTCGTAACTCATGCCTCTTAGTTCTGGGACTAGTCTAGTGGCATACCTTTGGACTTTTTCCAGCTTCGTCTTGTGCTTGACAAGGTACGGGCTTCATGCTGGGGCCGCATACTCCAGGATTGGCCTTCCATATGTGGTGTACAAGATTCTGAATTATTCCTTACACTGGTTCCTGAACGCTGTTCTGATGTTAGCCAGCCTCGCATATGCCGCAGACGTTATTCTCTTTATCTGGGCTTCAGGGGACAGGTTTGGTGTGATATCAACTCCTAGATCTTTCTCTCTGTCCGTTTGATGTACTTCATCTCCAATTCTGTATTCTGTGTCTGTCGTCCTGTTTCCACCGCCTAGTTTCATTACTTTGCATTTACTCGGGTTGAACTTTAGGAGCCATTTGTTGGACTATTCATTCAGTCTGTCTAGGTCGTCTTGTAGCCTTCTACTATCATCCTCTGTTTCAATCCTCATCATAATTTTTGCATCATCAGCAAACAGTGAGAGAAACAAGTCTATACCCTCTGGGAGATCATTTATATATATCAGAAACAGTATAGGTCCAAGGACTGACCCCTGCGGGACTCCACTTGTGACGTCTCGCCAATCTGAGACCTCACCCCTCACAGTGATTCGCTGACTTCTAATATCTCTGTGGCTCATTTGGGCACTCAGTTTCCACCTGTGTGTGTGTGTGTGTGTGTGTGTGTGTGTGTGTGTGTGTGTGTGTGTGTGTGTGTGTGTGTGTGTGTGTGTGTGTGTGTGTGTGTGTGCGTGTGCGTGTGTGAAGTAAACAAAAACGCATCAATCCTAACATGAACTAAGCACAGAGCCGCACAACGTGTTGACAGAAGCAAACTTATCATGCAGCAGCAGCAGCACAAACTATTATATCTCAATGCATAATAGAAACGAACAAGTTTTCCTGTTGGCTTTAACCACCGCTGAAGAGGAAAACTCCTTCAAACGTGACATTTTTCCGGGTTAATATGGTCGAGAAAAACGGTAGTGTAGGACTGTAGCCTAGTGATACGAAGCTGCACCCATCTCTGGGGGGATACTAAAGCCTCACAAGTGCTTAGTATACACCAGTAAGTATAATTTAGCTCCATTGCATAGTCCTGGATGAAAGTAGAGTGTATATATATCCCGGGAGTATAGTATGGTGTCGGGCTTTAGGTCTATCAACCTCTGAAGGGAACCATAACTGCTTACTGATCAACCAATAAGAATACTTATGTCCCTATCACTGTTTGTAGGCGTTCACTGTAGTGTTATGTATACATTGTTCTTGTAAATCTCAAAAGAACAACGTGTTCTCATGTTCTGTGCTCCCAGTGTCGTGTTAGAAGACAGGCGAGAGACACTTCATCACAAGTCAATCACACGCAAGTCAACACAACTTCGGCATCTCAACACATGACATTCCAGCCAGCAAACACAACAACTCCCAACAAGAGAGTCAAGTTACAACGTCCGCCTCAGGTAACATACTCAGCGAAGCCTACAGTGTTTGGGGGTCTCTGAACGACGTGATGACAGCTAGCAAACTTTAAATATTTACATTGTAGACATCCTGGAAAATTCAGGAGAATCACTTAATCTCATCCACACGAAAGAGGATAATTACTCACCTCGTCCAATCTCGTTACAGTTCTTCTGGGTTGGTTTGGTGGATGAGGCTATTGGATTGCTCCAAGGGAGGTTATCTTATCTTGAGATGATTTCGTGGCTTTAGTATCCCCGCGGCCCTGTCTTCGACCAGGCCTTCACCCCCAGGAAGCAGCCCCTGACAGCTGACTAACACCCAGGTACCTATTTTACTGCTAGGTAACAGGGGCATAGGGTGAAAGAAACTCTGCCCATTGTTTCTCGCCGGCGCCTGGGATCGAACCCACGACCACAGGATCACAAGTTCAGTGTGCTGTCCGCTCGGCCGACCGGCTTTTTTAGCGAGAAAGTTATTTAAGGCTTTGGTGAAAATCTTCATTTCTGTGAAATGTTGAATTCTGGTGCTAAGCTGAATACCCTCCCTTGTAGCAGTGACTTAGGTCTTGGTTCTCTTAGTCTGCCTACTTGCTTGCCTCAATGTCTGCTCTCTCTCTTTACGTGTGTTTGTGCTTGTAATATCGAGTTTTAGATCTTGGGCCCCGCCTTTCTAGTCACTGGTTGCCTAACTCACAGGCTCGTAAGATATTCCTGTATCATATCTATTTCTTAAACTATGAATGGAGTTCGCTTCTGTGACCTGCCCATTTAGTTAATTTATTTATCGCTACTCTTATCCTAAAATAAATTTTTCTCTTATTTCCGTGACTCGTCTGATTCTGAAGCTTCCATCTATAGACTTTTTGTTCTATTGGTATGAACATTTTTTTCCACTGTGTAAATACCCTTAGTATTACATTTCTGTCATGTTTTCACTCTTTTTCTCTACTGATGTTAGGTCTAGTTCTTTCAGTCTTTCTTCACACCCTATCCCTCGCAATTCAGGGACGAGCCTCGTTGCAAACCTCTGAACTTTTTCTAGTTTTCTTATTTGTTTTTGTTATGATGGCTACGATCTGTCATACGTAAGCGGTGTGCAGTGATCTAAATGCTTCCTTGTTTAGGTCCTCTGTGTCTATTCACCTAGTTGTGCTTGCAGGGGTTGAGCTCTGCTCTTTCTGCCCGGCTCTCAACTGTCAATCAACTTTTTTTCACACACACACACACACACACACACACACACACACACACACACACACACACACACACACACACACACACACACACACACACACACACACAGCCCGTAACAGCTGTCTAACTCCCAGGTACCTATTTACTGCTAGGTAACAGGAGCATCAGGGTGAAAGAAACTTCCCATTTGCTTCCGCCATCGCCGAGGATCGAACCCGGACCCTGGAATTACGAGTCCAGAGCGCTGCCCACTTAGCCACCGCCCCCCCTCCCCCCCTCCCTGTGTGTGTATGCGCGCGTGCGTATGTATATGTACTCACCTGTAACTTGGGACATATGATGATCATTATACCTGTGAGTGAAGGCGCCTGGAGTGCAGGACAGCCTAGACCTGGAAGGCGCGATGTGTGGGACACCGGTATATGAACTTATCCCTTGTGTAATTGTCTGATATGTTGACAGGACAAACACTGTGAGAGTTATTCAGCATCTCTTACTGAATATCTTATGCTGAACCTTCGTCTCTTCCCTCTTCCGGTGGCGTAGCCTTGTACGCCTCCGCGGGCTGATCTCTGCTTCCTTTTTTTCCTGTATACGGAAAGTTGTGTGTGGGCGGAGGAGGTGTGCGATCCACAAAGGGAACCGAACCAATACGTTGCTGGTCTGAATATGCTCCATGAATCCGGGTTAGCTCCTTTAGATGTGAGCCGGCGGCCAGTCCAAGGATTTCTGGCTGGGGCAGACTGGACGCAAACACTTCCAGCGCCTCCAGCGCGCTTATTGGCCAGCGCTGGAAAGCTTCTGCTCGCCCATTGGCCGCTTCGCGCTGTTGACATCTGACGCAATTTTACGCTAGTGTATTTAAGGAGAGTCGAAGGCGGGTTCGTGTGCATTACAAGTGTCGGCCTGGCCGGTATACCAGCAGTGCCGGTGGGTATTTTTTGTGTGCGTTAAAAAGTATTGTTATTTATCTCAATAATATTCAGCGCAAGAAGGCGCCTCAACTCTGTGCAACGTTCTGTTGGGATACAGCTCCTCGCGCTTTCTACGGAGCTCTGTATTTGTGATTTCTATGTTACACACTAGTGTCATGAACTGTGGGCTTACACTCCAAGTGTATTCAAATATTCGTCAAGTTTTCTGAATATTGAGTTGAGTAATAAGTTTCATATTGATTATTAAGTTCCGTATATATGTTTTTGTGTGGCATTCACCTCGTTAAATACGAATTATATTATATTCCTTAAATTCTTTATGGATAACATCCACGTTATCTATGAACCATAATTGGAAATGCTTAATATATAACAATATATAAACCGCAATACCTTTTGGAGAGAAGAGCTAAATTGAGTCACTTTTAAATTCAAATTCTCTCATCCCATTTTTTGTTAAAAACATCGTAAGTGCGATTGTCGTATACAACGTATATTGGGTTGACTAAAGATATATTAGTTAACCATAGGAGTGAGGAATTCTTTAAAAGAAAATCACGCTTGTGTTCTATTAGGCTATCCAACCCGCGGTTCGTTCGAGAAAACATTAGCCCCGTTTTCAATGAGGGAAATTCTGGGCTTTGTAACTCAAAATATTTTGAGTGTGATGGTGAATGGATATAGTGTTTCGTGCCTCAAGGTATTGTAGGGTGATGATAGTGAGAGAATATTGTGTTTTATGTCTGCGCGAGGATAGTGTCAAGCGAATATTGCGTTTTATGTGTGCGTGAGGATAGTGTCAAACGAATATTGCGTTTTATGTGTGCGTGAGGATAGTGTCAAACGAATATTGCGTTTGCGAAATGAATGAAAACATTTCGGTCTCAAACTGACCACTGAAACTAGAACATTCTACAATCTGTTTTTATTAAATGAAGAAACTTGTAGAGGGGGATAAGGCCTATATCATTATTGTTTTCATACGTGTGGCGGTTGTGTCTAGGTAGCATTGGGTTCTCTATGTGGTGTTTTTCTTTGAGCCTCACCGGCCTCTCTACTAAAACGCCGCATTTTGTACGTTATAACCTACTGTTAAAAGCAACAGCTCACACATAGCTGCGTTTTCTATGGATGGGGACTCGATAGGTTAAGTGGGTTGCTTGGGTTGTTCCTTCCTCCATTTCTGATTATGTTAGGAGGCTAGATTTTTGACGGAGTGGCAAATGAAGAGAACGGGATGGTTTGAGATACTAAAGATATACTAATAAGAGATATTTAGAGATACTAAATGAATGTAGAACTTCGTGGGTAGTATGGGGGATGATACCTGTGGATATTTGGGGGGGTTGATAATTACTTACTTTGGAGTGTGATTGATAATTACTTACTTCGGGGTGTGATTGATAATTACTTACTTGGGAGTGTGATTGATAATTACTTCGGGGTGTGATTGATAATTACTTACTTGGGAGTGTGATTGATAATTACTTACTTCGGGGTGTGATTGATAATTACTTACTTGGGAGTGTGATTGATAATTACTTACTTCGGGGTGTGATTGATAATTACTTACTTGGGAGTGTGATTGATAATTACTTCGGGGTGTGATTGATAATTACTCAGAGGTGTGATACCAAACAGATATTGGGATTTTGAGGGGGGAGTGTCGCGATGATGGCTGCTGGATTAACAGAAAATATCACTTTTGCTTCCCATCTTAACGATTAGAAAATTAAGACGAATAGATGACATTTTATAAGTTTCTATGTGAGTTAGGCATTCAGATGTTGGCTTTTTCCCCCCTAGCCCATCCTCCTGTTTTGGTAGTACTTTTTGTGACTTATGCGGTCGATCGTATTATTAATAGCACTAATAAGCCACTTTTTGTACTTTTTTATGGAGTCCGGAAAAAATCAAGCTAAAAAAAAACAAATTTAAATATTCCCTAGATCTAGTATAACACATATATGCACTATTATATTAGGCTTCAGATAGCGCGTATTAGGCTTTGAGTGGTAAGGTTAGGTTAGGTTTTGCTAGCAAGATGAATCAACAACTTTCTGCTGTAAGTACCCTGGAAACACAAACCGAAAATGTCTCTATTTTCCGCTTGTTACAACTTGTAATAAAGTTGTTACATCTTGGCTTAACGTGTTTATGACGTATTAAAACGTTGCTACAACTTGCTATATTGGTTGTTATAACTGGTTACGAGGTGTTAAAACTTGTTCAAACATTGTACCAACGTCGTAGTTTCGGTGTGTGTTTGACGGGTACTTTCTTCTTTGAACATATTATGTAACAGGGAGATAACTTTCTACACACAGTATTCTCTCTCTCTCTCTCTCTCTCTCTCTCTCTCTCTCTCTCTCTCTCTCTCTCTCTCTCTCTCTCTCTCTCTCCACAGCAACCGTGCTGGTCTGCCATAGTGACAGCCACTCCCACTACAAACCAGGGGGGTCGAGGGGGAATTGTAAACATTGCTCTCTGCTGCTTATGGTCCCTGTGTACTCATGTATCTGCTTCTGGGGGTTTAGCTTCAGCTCTTAGGCCCCACCTCTCAGCTTTTCACTCGTCTGGAATACTTGTTCCCGAAACCTTTGGGTCATTCGTATTTACTCTTGAAGCCATGTATGGCGTCAGCTTCCACTACTTCACTCCCTCGTTTGTTCCATGGTGTGTGTGTGTGTGTGTGTGTGTGTGTGTGTGTGTGTGTGTGTGTGTGTGTGTGTGTGTATGTGTGTGTGTGTGTGTGTGTGTGTGTGTGTGTGTACTCACCTAGTTGTACTCACCTAGTTGTGTTTGCGAGGGTTGAGCTCTGGCTCTTTGGTCCCGCATCTCAACCGTCAATCAACTGGTGTACAGATTCCTGAGCCTATTGGGCTCTATCATATCTACACTTGAAACTGTGTATGGAGTCAGCCTCTGAAACTGTGTGTGTGTGTGTGTGTGTGTGTGTGTGTGTGTGTGTGTGTGTGTGTGTGTGTGTGTGTGTGTGTGTGTGTGTGTATGTGTGTGTGTGTGTGTGTATGTGTGTGTGTGTGTGTATGTGTGTGTGTGTGTGTGTGTGTGTGTGTGTGTGTGTGTGTGTGTGTGTGTGTGTGTGTGTGTGTGTGTGTGTGTGTGTTTGTACTCACCTAGATGTGGTTGCTGGACGAGCTTCTAGCCCTTCTTACGAACGTTCTTAGATTAAGATTAATCAAATGGCTTAGTTCCTACATTATTATCATATTTACATTTAAAAATGTGTATTGCTTAAACCTAAATGACTACGTCTAACCTATTCCTCTAACACTGTAAACAGTTATTTTGCCCATCTCTGTTACTCATTTTTTGCGCATATCTGTTACTCATTTTTTGCGCATCTCTGTTACTCATTTTTTGCGCATCTCTGTTACTCATTTTTTGCGCATCTCTGTTACTCATTTTTTGCGCATCTCTGTTACTCATTTTTTGCGCATCTCTGTTACTCATTTTTTGCGCATCTCTTTTACTCATTTTTTGCGCATCTCTGTTACTCATTTCAGTTTTCAACTTCCCTCTACTTCCCTTGTTCTGCTTTTTTTCTGTTATTCTGGTAATGTGATTTTCTAGAATTTAATTTTCGGTTATTTTTACTCCCATTTTTTGTTTTGTTTTTAAGTTCTGATGCAAAAATCTCGTCTTCCTTTCATCCTATGTTGTTGTACAGGTTATCTTGAGATGATTTCGGGGCTTTAGTGTCCCCGCGGCCCGGTCTTCGACCAGGCCTCCACCCCCAGGAAGCAGCCCGTGACAGCTGACTAACTCCCAGGTACCTATTTACTGCTAGGTAACAGGGGCATTCAGGGTGAAAGAAACTTTGCCCATTTGTTTCTGCCTCGTGCGGGAATCGAACCCGCGCCACAGAATTACGAGTCCTGCGCGCTATCCACCAGGCTACGAGGCCCCTCTTCTCACTTATGTTCTAATTTTCATAACCTTGCATTTGTCTGGGTTTAATTCTAGAGGTCCTGTTTTCAGGCTTAAGTCGTGACTTGATCCGTTTGCAAGGAATCACAATCTCTGTTATGACATTAATTCTGCACCGTCTGCAAACATTGATATGAAGGAACCAATTTCCTTAGTAGTCAGGTAGTTAACCTGACTAACTATGTCAGGTAGTTAACTTACATATGAAACATGATGGGCTCCGCGACCCCTTGCGGTACTGCGTTCATCACCTCTCTCAACCCGTATATAATTACTTGGCACTATAATCCCTTCTTATCGGTCTGAGAGTTACTCTTTCTCATCCATCTTAGAACTTCCAGACACAAACCGGCCTGATTCTCTAACATAAGTGGGAGTCACTTGTGTGGGAGTCACTTGTGTGGGAGTCATTTGTGTGGGAGTCACTTGTGTGGGAGTCACTTGTGTGGGAGTCACTTGTGTGGGAGTCACTTGTGTGGGAGTCACTTGTGTGGGAGTCACTTGTGTGGGAGTCACTAACAGGTGATTTCTGACGGTCGAGGAAGATGCTGTCTGGCCATCTTTCACTTTCTCGTTGGATTTCTGTTATCTTATAGAACTTATTATAGATTTCTGTTATCTGTAGAACTCCAATAAAAATGGAATTTTCTTTTGTCTGGAAGTTTTTCCATTGCTGAAACTATGCTGGTATTTTGAGACAATTTAGTTGTTCTTATTGTTCTATTAGCCTGCTTCGGATAATTAGCTCTCTTCGGATAATTATAACTCTAGTAATTAGCTGGGTGATACCTGTTTATAGTTATACCTAAAATTGGTTCTTGTCTTATGCTTTTTTTAATTTTGGCATCACATTAGCCACAGTGTTTCTGCTGTGTGAACAGTTGCTGTGTTCCTCCTTTAGCACCCAAGGCGATATCTTGTCTGGTTATCTTGAGGTTATCTTGAGATGATTTCGGGGCTTTAGTGTCCCCGCGGCCCGGTCCTCGACCAGGCCTCCACCCCCAGGAAACAGCCCGTGACAGCTGACTAACACCCAGGTACCTATTTTACTGCTTGGTAACAGGGGCATAGGGGTCAAAGAAACTCTGCCCATTGTTTCTCGCCGGCGCCTGGGATCGAACCCAGGACCACAGGATCACAAGTCCAGCGTGCTGTCCGCTCGGCCGACCGGCTGGTACTACAGCTAAGCTCACATCCAATTCCTGTAGCTGTTACCTTACTAACTCTTGTGTCATTGCCATTTTACTGAGTTGACCAGACCACACACTAGAAGGTGAAGGGACGACGACGTTTCGGTCCGTCCTGGACCATTCTCAAGTCGATTTTTCCGAGTGTTTCCTGCGGAGGTGTCCGTCTAGTTAACAGTGTGGTGCCATTGTACTTCCTGCATCTCTGATAGGTTATCTCAGTTTGCCTTCCATATTGGTCTTATCTCTGTTGGCGTCTCTTCAGCAGCCTGGCGTTACCTCTCATCTCCAGCTCGACCAACTGCTCACACTCTCTCCGCTCTGAGATCATCAACTTGGACTGGTCAATACAACAACGGCCTCGCTTCTTGCTGGTCGGTGTTCGATCCTCGATGGACCAAGTGCTAGGCAATTGCTTCTTTTCACTCTGTCCTCCGATCCCAGCTCCTATCCTGTGCCCGCATGCCTTATAGGTGCTACATAGCCATATTGACTGAGCGCTTTCTGCTCGTAATTACCTCACCCCTTCCCCTGCCTCTTCATCAACTAATGCTACTACTCCATTCATCATGGAGGCCGGCCGAGCGGACAGCACGCTGGACTTGTGATCCTGTGGTCCTGGGTTCGATCCCAGGCGCCGGCGAGAAACATTGGGCAGAGTTTCTTTCACCCTATGCCCCTGTTACCTAGCAGTAAAATAGGTACTTGGGTGTTAGTCAGCTGTCACGGGCTGCTTCCTGGGGGTGGAGGCCTGGTCGAGGACCGGGCCGCGGGGACACTAAAAAAAGCCCCGAAATCATCTCAAGATAACCTCAAGAAGATCATGGCTTGTTAGTTCCTTCAATCTTGCCTCCTTCACCTTATCTAGACACCTACTGCTTCTTCAGCTGTGAAAGGTTTCCATAGTGTTCCCCTCAACACGCCCAATACGCTTCCATTCCCTGTAAGTGTTCTGTCCCTACTCTGTAAGAATCACGTTCTAAAAATATAATATTTCATTGTCTTTCTCGGCCGGTTTTAGGATATTGCTGTTTCTCATTTGCTCACAGCCACTCTTTCTCTCATTCCCTTTTTTGCTATTCTTGAACTACTTCTCCTTGTCCAGGTGTTCCACCCTTGCTCCATGCATGAGAGTTCCTGTAGTCACGATTGTACAAGATACTGACTGTTTTTTCTCTATTGATCCGCGTTATTTCCTTGTTGATATTGTATATGATAGGGAAGGAAAGGCAGCCATCAATCCTTGTTTCTTCTAACATTAGTATTGTATATATATATATATATGTATTAAGTTATGCCTAATATTACTTATGGTGGGCACTAGGATGGCTTAATCCAACACCGTTCTCTCAGAGAACAGTTTTCAACTCCAAATATTATAAAATATTGTGGCATTTTTATCCCAGTGGCTTTCCAGGCGGTCTCAACCAGGCAGCTTTTCAACTGTACCAATCTAACCTTCTTAAAATGTTGGCCCTTCGCTTTCCACTTCCGTGTGACCTTCTGGGAGGTTTATACTTACTCTCCTGTGCCTCTTCCCCCCCACCCACCCCGCCTCCTTCACCCTCCTCCACCTGGTCACCTTACGCTACTTCCTTGCATCCAACATTTGCTTTCCAATTCACATGTCAAATAATAGCAACTCGGTGGCGAGTAGTGAGGTGTTCCCCCGCCACTGTCTGCAGTACTGTGGTGTTCCCCGTCACTGTCTGCGGTACTGTGGTGTTCCCCGTCACTGTCTGCAGTACTGTAGTGTTCCCCCGCCACTGTCTGCAGTACTGTGGTGTTCCCCGTCACTGTCTGCGGTACTGTGGTGTTCCCCGTCACTGTCTGCAGTACTGTGGTGTTCCCCGTCACTGTCTGCAGTACTGTGGTGTTCCCCCGCCACTATCTGCAGTACTGTGGTGTTCCCCCGCCACTATCTGCGGTACTGTGGTGTTCCCCGTCACTGTCTGCGGTACTGTGGTGTTCCCCCGTCACTGTCTGCAGTACTGTGGTGTTCCCCGTCACTGTCTGCAGTACTGTGGTGTTCCCCCGTCACTGTCTGCAGTACTGTGGTGTTCCCCCGTCACTGTCTGCAGTACTGTGGTGTTCCCCCGCCACTGTCTGCAGTACTGTGGTGTTCCCCGGCCACTGTCTGCAGTACTGTGGTGTTCCCCCGCCACTGTCTGCAGTACTGTGGTGTTCCCCGTCACTGTCTGCGGTACTGTGGTGTTCCCCCGTCACTGTCTGCAGTACTGTGGTGTTCCCCCGCCACTGTCTGCAGTACTGTGGTGTTCCCCCGCCACTGTCTGCAGTACTGTGGTGTTCCCCCGCCACTGTCTGCAGTACTGTGGTGTTCCCCCGTCACTCTCTGCAGTACTGTGGTGTTCCCCGTCACTGTCTGCAGTACTGTGGTGTTCCCCGGCCACTGTCTGCAGTACTGTGGTGTTCCCCGTCACTATCTGCAGTACTGTGGTGTTCCCCGTCACTATCTGCAGTACTGTGGTGTTCCCCCGTCACTGTCTGCAGTACTGTGGTGTTCCCCGGCCACTGTCTGCAGTACTGTGGTGTTCCCCGTCACTGTCTGCAGTACTGTGGTGTTCCCCGTCACTATCTGCAGTACTGTGGTGTTCCCCCGTCACTGTCTGCAGTACTGTGGTGTTCCCCGGCCACTGTCTGCAGTACTGTGGTGTTCCCCGTCACTATCTGCAGTACTGTGGTGTTCCCCCGCCACTGTCTGCAGTACTGTGGTGTTCCCCCGCCACTGTCTGCAGTACTGTGGTGTTCCCCGTCACTGTCTGCAGTACTGTGGTGTTCCCTCACCACTGTCTGCAGTACTGTGGTGTTCCCCGTCACTATCTGCAGTACTGTGGTGTTCCACGCCACTATCTGCGGTACTGTGGTGTTCCCCCGCCACTATCTGCGGTACTGTGGTGTTCCCCCGCCACTGTCTGCAGTACTGTGGTGTTCCACGCCACTATCTGCGGTACTGTGGTGTTCCACGCCACTATCTGCGGTACTGTGGTGTTCCCCCGCCACTGTCTGCAGTACTGTGGTGTTCCCCGTCACTGTCTGCAGTACTGTGGTGTTCCCCCGCCACTGTCTGCAGTACTGTGGTGTTCCCCCGGCCACTGTCTGCAGTACTGTGGTGTTCCACGCCACTATCTGCGGTACTGTGGTGTTCCACGCCACTATCTGCGGTACTGTGGTGTTCCACGCCACTATCTGCAGTACTGTGGTGTTCCACGCCACTATCTGCGGTACTGTGGTGTTCCACGCCACTATCTGCAGTACTGTGGTGTTCCACGCCACTGTCTGCAGTACTGTGGTGTTCCACGCCACTGTCTGCAGTACTGAGGTGTTCCACGCCACTGTCTGCAGTACTGAGGTGTTCCACGCCACTGTCTGCAGTACTGAGGTGTTCCACGCCACTGTCTGCAGTACTGAGGTGTTCCACGCCACTGTCTGCAGTACTGAGGTGTTCCACGCCACTGTCTGCAGTACTGAGGTGTTCCACGCCACTGTCTGCAGTACTGAGGTGTTCCACGCCACTGTCTGTAGTACTGAGGTGTTCCACGCCACTGTCTGCAGTACTGAGGTGTTCCACGCCACTGTCTGCAGTACTGAGGTGTTCCACGCCACTGTCTGTAGTACTGAGGTGTTCCACGCCACTGTCTGCAGTACTGAGGTGTTCCACGCCACTGTCTGTAGTACTGAGGTGTTCCACGCCACTGTCTGCAGTACTGAGGTGTTCCACGCCACTGTCTGCAGTACTGTGGTGTTCCCCCGCCACTGTCTGCGGTACTGTTGTGTTCCACGCCACTATCTGCAGTACTGAGGTGTTCCACGTCACTGTCTGCAGTACTGTGGTGTTCCCCCGTCACTATCTGCGGTACTGAGAATTACAATTCATGCAATCACGCCTAACCTATTTCCTTATATCTCCTTTTAAAATTGCAAATGGAAATATGGTTGTTTCGATGCTTAGAAACAATATAATTTTCATAGTTTATCTGTGGGACTTTTTATAGATGTGTTGATTCCTATCCCTATCATTCCTATCTTTCACCCTATGCCCCCTGTTACCTAGCAGTAAAATAGGTACCTGGGTGTTAGTCATCTGTCACGGGCTGCTTCCTGGGGGTGGAGGCCTGGTCGAGGACCTGGCCGCGGGGACACTAAAGCCCCGAAATCATCTCAAGATAACCTCCCCGACAGTCGAGGAATATGCAGCCTGCCCATCCTTCTCTCTCTCTCTCTCTCTCTCTCTCTCTCTCTCTCTCTCTCTCTCTCTCTCTCTCTCTCTCTCTCTCTCTCTCTCTCTCTCTCTCTCTCTCTCTCTCTCTGTTCCTTATTCCATCTGTTCTGGTATTCCTCTCTCTTTTGACCTCTGTATTTCTTCCATTTCCTCCTTTTCGTCTTTGCTTCTTGGCACTGTGTTGAACTATCTTGAGGTTATCTTGAGATGATTTCGGGGCTTTTTTTTTTAGTGTCCCCGCGGCCCGGTCCTCGACCAGGCTTCCACCCCCAGGAAGCAGCCCGTGACAGCTGACTAACACCCAGGTACCTATTTTACTGCTAGGTAACAGGGGCATAGGGTGAAAGAAACTCTGCTCATTGTTTCTCGCCGGCGCCTGGGATCGAACCCAGGACCACAGGATCATAAGTCCCGCGTGCTGTCCGCTCGGCCAACCGGCTCCCAAATATAACTATGGGTTATTATATTCTCTCCTTTGCCATTGTAGTTGTAATGACTCTTTCTTCCTCCTTGTAATGACTCCTTGTAATGACTCTTGTCTTCCTGTATTCTTGTAATGACTCTTTCTTCCTCCTTGTAATGACTCTTGTCTTCCTGTATTCTTGTAATGACTCTTTCTTCCTCCTTGTAATGACTCCTTGTAATGACTCTTGTCTTCCTGTATTCTTGTAATGACTCTTTCTTCTTTACATCTTTGTTTGGCTTGTTTAATCAATTCCTGGACTGTCTATCTTCTTAAGTTCTTCCTCAACTTGAAGAAGAAGTTGAAGAGCTTCAAGTTCTTCGCTGTACACTTTCCAAGATAGTCTCTTACTCTCATGTAATCCTCTGTTCTTTAGTCTGATCTTCTTTCCCTGTCCCCTAGTGGTGTGTGTGTGTGTGTGTGTGTGTGTGTGTGTGTGTGTGTGTGTGGTGTGTGTGTGTGTGTGTGTGTGTGTGTGTGTGTGTGTGTGTGTGTGTGTGTGTGTGTGTGTGTGTGTGTGTGTGTGGTGTGTGTGTGTGTGTGTGTGTGTGTGTGTGTGTGTGTGTGTGTGTGTGTGGTGTGTGTGTGTGTGTGTGGTGTGTGTGTGTGTGTGTGGTGTGTGTGTGTGTGTGGTGTGTGGTGTGTGTGTGTGTGTGTGTGTGTGTGTGTGTGTGTGTGTGTGTGTGTGTGTGTGTGTGTGTGTGTGTGTGGTGTGTGTGTGTGTGTGGTGTGTGTGTGTGTGTGTGTGTGTGTGTGTGTGTGTGTGTGTGTGTGTGTGTGTGTGTGTGTGTGTGTGTGTGTGTGTGTGTGGTGTGTGTGTGTGTGTGTGTGGTGTGTGTGTGTGGTGTGGTGTGTGTGTGTGTGTGTGTGTGTGTGTGTGTGTGTGTACTCACCTATTTGTACTCACCTATTTGTACTCACCTATTTGTGCTTGCGGGGGTTGAGCTTTGGCTCTTTGGTCCTGCCTCTCAACTGTCAATCAACTGTGTGTGTGTCTGTGTATGTGTGTGTGTGTGTATTAATGTATGTCTGTATGTGTGTCCCTCTATATCTGCCTTTCGCGTGTCAGTCGTGACTGTCTGTGCATCTACCCACCTTCCCGAATGCACAGTGCTTGAATGAGCTGTGAGTGAGTAGTGGCGGCGGCTGGTGTTGGCCGTGAGTGCCACCGGAAGTAGTGGCACTCATCTGGGGTAGTGTAGGTGCCCATGAACTGGCTCCCCACGGTGAAGGTCGCGGCCCACTATCACGACGCTGATAATGCCTGTGTGTGTTGGGGGGGTTTGTCTGGCCATCTTTCACTTTCTCGTTGGATTTCTGTTATCTTATTGTAGAACTCCAAGACTACACAGAGAGACAGACGGTCAGACAAGCTAACAGACAGCGATACTGGGGAAACAGACATCCACGTTGACAAATATAGAGTTTAGGATTTCCTTGGGTTTGGGAAATCAAGGAAACGAATAAGCAAATTTAGAGACTCAAGAAAACAGACAATGCCATATCTTCTCTAATATTTATTTGTTGATTATACCCCCCCCCTCCCCCCCCCACTCCATCCCCTCTGTCAATTTATGTTAGTACCTGGGAGCCGGTCGGCCGAGCGGACAGCACGCTGGACTTATAATCCTGTGGTCCCGGGTTCTATCCCAGACGCCGGCGAGAAACAATGGGCAGAGTTTCTTTCACCCTATGCCCCCTGTTACCTAGCAGTAAAATAGGTACCTGGGTGTTAGTCAGCTGTCACGGGTAGCTTCCTGGGGGTGGAGGCCTGGTCGAGGACCGGGCCGCGGGGACACTAAAGCCCCGAAATCATCTCAAGATAACCTATGCAATAACTCTGCTGGTACTCACCAGCTGTGCCTGCCGGGGCAAGCTTCAGCTCCGGGTCCCGCCTCGCCAACATTTTGGCGATTAATGCAATGATTCGATTTTTTTTTTATGACAGGTAATCTAGTTAAGTATTGAACCATTACTTCGTCTGATTCCATTTATTTTTCAACTGCAACTTGCATGAGTTGCATATTCCAGAACTGGTATGACGTACGTGGTATAACTAGTTTCTGAATGAGTTTATTGAATAAAAGGCAGTCCTTATGTTGGTCAGCCTTGCATATGCAACTGACATTGTTTGGTTAATGTGTGCCACAGGAGACACCGTGGGTGAGATCTACTTACATGGCATCTACTTGCGAAACCTTTACATCTTTCGTCACTCATGGCGTCATTGTGTACAGTTATTAAACAGTTGATCAATTTGGATTGCGGAATTTCATAGCTCGTAAACGGTTTAATAACTGTAAAAAGCACTGCCATGTTTGAGGAAGGATGTACCGGTTTCGCAAGGGAACACATGCTTGGTGATCCCTGGCCCCCCTGTCTCTTCCTGGACCCTGTCTCTTTCTGGCCCTGTCTCTTTCTGGGCCCCTGTCTCTTCCTGGTCCCCTGTCTCTTCCTGGGCCCTGTCTCTTCCTGGTCCCCTGTCTCTTCCTGGGCCCTGTCTCTTCCTGGTCCCCTGTCTCTTCCTGAACCCTGTCTCTTCCTGGGCCCGGTCTCTTTCTGGGCCCTGTCTCTTTCAGTGGCGTCTTGTTGTTGTTGTAAGTGGCGAGCACTTAAGAGGTGTGTGTGTTCACCTTATCTCCCTCGTGGCCACTTAGAGCGTGTTTACTAAACGTTTTACACTTCCCCGGGGCACTAGGTGAGTGTGACATAGTGTGACCGTAACACAGCCCACGTGAGTGACCGTGGGCTGTGTTACGGTCACTCTCTGCTGGGCCGCGCGTCCGTATACACCTTGTGAGCACCTGTATGTGTGTGTGTGTGAGTGTGTGTGTGTGTGTGTGTGTGTGTGTGTGTGTGTGTGTGTGTGTGTGTGTGTGTGTGTGTGTGTGTGTGTGTGTGTGTGTGTGTGTGTGTGTGTGTGTGTGTGTGTGTGTGTGTGTGTGTGTGTGTGTGTGTGTGTGTGTGTGTGTGTGTGTGTGTGTGTGTGTGTGTACTCACCTAGTTGTGTTTGCGGGGGTTCAGCTCTGGCTCTTTGGTCCCGCCTCTCAACCGTCAATCAACAGGTGTACAGATTCATGAGCCTATCGGGCTCTGTCATATCTACACTTGAAACTGTGTATGGAGTGTGTGTGTGTGAGTGTGTGTGTGTGTGTGTGTGTGTGTGTGTGTGTGTGTGTGTGTGTGTGTGTGTGTGTGTGTGTGTGTGTGTGTGTGTGTGTGTGTGTGTGTGTGTGTGTGTGTGTGTGTGTGTGTGTGTGTGTGTGTGTGTGTGTGTGTGTGTGTGTGTGTGTGTGTGTGTGTCATGTCATCTCTTGTTTTTATCTTATCTTGTAATCTTCCTTTGTTATCTTCTCTTGTAATCTTCCCTTGTTATCTTCTCTTATCGTTACCCTGTCTTGTTAGCTTCTCTTCTTGCTATCGTGTCTTATCGGTATCCTGTCTAATTGTTATCCTATATTACTGTTATTCTCTCTTACCGTTATCCTGTCTGATTGTTATCCTGTCTTACTGTTATCCTGCCATATCGTTAATGAATATGTTATGACTGGAGTATACTTGCTAATTGGTCAGTATAAGCAGTTGTGGTTTTCTTAGTATCCCTCCCGGGATTGTTGTTGATTGTGGTAGATTGTGGTAGATTCCGCTACTGGGAACAAAAGCTTCCATGTAGCACGGGCTATGGCGAGCCCCGGGGTTTGTGTTGGGATTTATAAAGAGTCGTTAAACAGAACGGTTCTAATTTTTGTACGGAGATGGAGAGAAGGTGGCTCATAGCTCTTGAGAATGTCCAGATACTCGGTTTCTCTTGCTGCTGCTGCTGCTGCTGCTGCTGCTGCTGCTGCTGCTGCTGCTGCAGCTGGGGTGAGTCGCGCTTGTATCCTGTACCCACATTCCTGGTGGTACATCCGCTTGTATCCTGCTCTGGGTCCTCTGCTGTTCCTCTCTCTCCATTTTCTATATGGGAGCCGTCTTGGAGGGACTATGTCATAGGTGGGCCTGAAGAGCACTATGTATAGTCTTGTCGTCGTATACTTTCCTATCAAAACATTGGTTTAACGGATGTAGCAGTTCACTGCAACTTATCAACAACTTATCAACTTATCAACGTGACGGAGATGTTGTTGATGACAGGGGCAAAAGTCTGGTACTTTAGTGAACATGCTGTAAACGCAATGTCTTATTCTTAGGGGAGTCGGCTTTGGCTGCTGTAGATTAAGTGGGTTGACCAGATTGGAAAGCTTCTGGATAGGGTTATCTTGAGATGATTTCGGGGCTTTAGTGTCCCCGCGGCCCGGTCCTCGACCAGGCCTCCACCCCCAGGAAGCAGCCCGTGACAGCTGACTAACACCCAGGTACCTATTTACTACTAGGTAACAGGGGCATTCAGGGTGAAAGAAACTTGCCCATTTGTTTCTGCCTCGTGCGGGAATCGAACCCGCGCCACAGAATTACGAGACCTGCGCCCTATCCACCAGGCTACGAGGACCCTCTACGAGGTAAATAAGTTCAGAATATGCTGAACAGTGTGGTGATGGTTGAACTTTCCGGGTGTTCTGTCACTCCCATGTTGTCCGTTCCGTCATGTTGTTATGACAGATGTTTGATGTTTGTCATGTTGTTGGTGACAGATGTTAGTGTGTATTATAGGCATTCACATCTGTCTCTTTTCTTGAACACAGAGATATTCTCGTTTTCTATATGACCAGCCTAGTATAGGCCGACTGTCGCCAGCGATTTTCTGGAAAGCTGAGCAGACTGGCTTAGTTTATTTTCCGAACCCGGAAATATCATATAACATTTAAGAAATTTATCATTGCTGACTCTACTTGTTTTCCGCTCCATGTCTCTGGATCTCCACATGGGATTCGGTTTACCCAATCTGTTTCTTCGAGATTAAAGTCTACTTTCATTAGGATCTTTGCTCCATTCCTACTGTATGTGTGTGTGTGTGTTTTGCTTGCGGGGGTTGAGCTCTGGCTCTTTGGTCCCGCCTCTCAACTGTCAATCAACTGGTGTACAGATTCCTGAGCCTACTGGGCTCTATCATATCTACATTTGAAACTGTGTATGGAGTCAGCCTCCACCACATCACTTCTTAGTGCATTCCATTTATTAACTACTCTGACACTGAAAAAATTCTTTCTAATGTCTCTAGATAGAAGACGCACACACACACACACACACACACACACACACACACACACACACACACACACACACACACACACACACACACACACACACACACACAAAGGCATGCTACTAGACTAGTCCCAGAACTAAGAGGCATGAGTTATGAGGAAAGGCTGCGGGAAATGCACCTTACGACACTGGAAGACAGAAGAG
Source organism: Procambarus clarkii (assembly GCF_040958095.1). Classification (NCBI taxonomy): domain Eukaryota; kingdom Metazoa; phylum Arthropoda; class Malacostraca; order Decapoda; family Cambaridae; genus Procambarus; species Procambarus clarkii. The sequence continues at coordinate 25,133,672 of NC_091216.1, read as the reverse complement.
TAAGGGGGGACATGATCACAACCTACAAAATCCTCAGGGGAATCGACCGGGTAAACAAGGATGAACTATTCAACACTGGTGGGACGCGAACAAGGGGACACAGGTGGAAGCTGAGTACCCAAATGAGCCACAGAGACGTTAGAAAGAACTTTTTCAGTGTCAGAGTAGTTAGTAAATGGAATGCACTAGGAAGTGATGTGGTGGAGGCTGACTCCATACACAGTTTCAAATGTAGATATGATAGAGCCCAGTAGGCTCAGGAATCTGTACACCAGTTGATTGACGGTTGAGAGGCGGGACCAAAGAGCCAAAGCTCAACCCCCACAAGCACAATTAGGTGAGTACAATTAGGTGAGTACACACACACACACACACACACACACACACACACACACACACACACACACACACACACACACACACACACACACACACGTGTGTGTGTAAAACAAAAGAGGATGTATTTGTATTTATTAATTTATAAATATGTATAAACGTATTTACACGCACGCGCATCTCGGCCTTCAGCCAGCAGGTGACAGAGAGCAGGTGCAGTAGAGGGCGGGGGAGGTTGGTAGCCCTGTACAGAGGCCCACAGAGCCTTGTGACACGAGCCAGTGGCCATATTGGTGGCCAGGGTGTGCTCCCACCACCCCATCAACCCCATCAATCACCCACCTACACTCACATCCTGTCAGCCAGTCAATCAATCAAGCAACCAGCCCTCTAACCAGTCAGTCAATCAATCAAGCAACCAGCCCTCTAACCAGTCAGTCAATCAATCAAGCAACCAGCCCTCTAACCAGTCAGTCAATCAATCAAGCAACCAGCCCTCTAACCAGTCAGTCAATCAATCAAGCAACCAGCCCTCTAACCAGTCAGTCAATCAATCAAGCAACCAGCCCTCTAACCAGTCAGTCAATCAATCAAGCAACCAGCCCTCTAACCAGTCAGTCAATCAATCAAGCAACCAGCCCTCTAACCAGTCAGTCAATCAATCAAGCAACCAGCCCTCTAACCAGTCAGTCAATCAATCAAGCAACCAGCCCTCTAACCAGTCAGTCAATCAATCAAGCAACCAGCCCTCTAACCAGTCAGTCAATCAATCAAGCAACCAGCCCTCTAACCAGTCAGTCAATCAGCATTCACATTGAGGGTTGACAAATAGTGAATCTCCCCTACTTAATGCCGCTGGTGGTGTCGTGGAGTATGGCAAGGTGGTGGTGGATAAGGGTGGATAGGTTGTCGGGGTTAGTGGATAGAACAGGTAGGGATTGAAGGGGGAGTTGGTATGGCAAGGTCTTCCCGTCCACTGCTCCTGGTACTGATTTTGGTACTGCTACTGGTAACGGGCTCACCATAGCCCGTGCTACATGGACACTTCGTTCTGAGTAGCTAATGCTACTGGTACTGCTTTTGGTACTCCCCTACTCTCTCTCTCTCTCTCTCTCTCTCTCTCTCTCTCTCTCTCTCTCTCTCTCTCTCTCTCTCTCTCTCTCTCTCTCTCTCTCTCTCTCTCTCTCTCTCTCTCTGGTAGTGGGGTGAGGAGCTTGTAACTGTAACTTGTTGAAGGTGTCACAGGTTTGGGTCATTAACTTGAATATATATCAGATACTATTATGTTATTTTATATAATGCAGTGTGTGTGTGTGTGTGTGTGTGTGTGTGTGTGTGTGTGTGTGTGTGTGTGTGTGTGTGTGTGTGTGTGTGTGTGAATACACGTAAATACACATGAATGTGTACAGTGAGGGATGACATAATTAATCCCATGAGTTATGATGATATTACGGTCCCGTAGTTCGTCTTGTATGGAGCAGACTGTATTCCATGTTAATACAGAGGTTCGTGTTCTACGTTAATGCTTACAGAGGTTCGTGTTCTACGTTAATGCTTACAGAGGTTCGTGTTCTACGTTAATGCTTACAGAGGTTCGTGATGTGTTCTGTACTCGTATTGTGACGTCACGCCACTCTGGTGCCTCTGCTGTGAGCTTGAAGCAATCAGTTGAGTGTCATATTGTTGTAAGACAGTCAGATCAATCTGTAATCTGTGTGGTATCCGAGGACCATCTGATTCACCACAAACATGTGCGTCGGTGGTACTGCTGGGGTCGTACTCGACGCGTAGTCGGGAATCCCCAGGGTTCGAATAAATGGGCACGTTTTTCCTTTTACATAATGCCTCTGTTCACCTAGCAGTAAATAGTTGTACGTGAGAGTTAGGCAACTGTTGTAGGGTTGCATTCTGTTGGTTGACCTTGAGAGGGGGGGAGGGGGCTACATATCAGCTTAGTGTACTCTGTCTCTCTCTCTCTCTCTGTCTCTCTCTCTCTCTCTGTCTCTCTCTCTCTCTCTCTCTCTGTCTCTCTCTCTCTCTGTCTCTCTCTCTCTCTCTCTCTCTCTCTCTCTCTCTCTCTCTCTCTCTCTCTCTCTCTCTCTCTCTCTCTCTCTCTCTCTCTCTTTCTGTCTCTCTGTCTCTCTCTCTCTGTTTCGGTCTCTATCTGTCTGTCTGTCTGTCTGTCTGTCTCTCTCTCTCTCTCTCTCTCTCTCTCTCTCTCTCTCTCTCTCTCTCTCTCTCTCTCTCTTTCTGTCTCTCTGTCTCTCTCTGTTTCTGTCTCTATCTGTCTGTCTGTCTCTCTCTCTCTCTCTCTCTCTCTCTCTCTCTCTCTCTCTCTCTCTCTCTCTCTCTCTCTCTCTCTCTCTCTCTCTCTCTCTCTCTCTCTCTCCCCCTCTCCCCCCCCCACCCCCCACTGCCCCAGGTAGGGGGGTGTACACACAGCTCAGGCGCCACACTGGGGGGGGTGACGTCTCCAGCTTCAGCCACATTTTAATAATCATGACACGCAAGTTTCTTTAATTTCACCCAACACTCATTTAGCCATCATTTCCAACCTAAATATCCGTATTATAACCTAACATAGACCTAAACAAATAATTCACACACTATATATAAAATATACCGTATATATTTATATAAATATATATACCCTGTTTATTTTGGTTCAAGAAAAGCCGGTTCTGCTGTACGATAAAACTGCAGTGGGTGTACGACGACAAGCTTTTTAACGTGGTGGTAGACAGACCCACTTTACATGGGTTTCCTCGAGCATAACTGATGCCCAGTCTTTTGGTGTTATTTTCTATTTGTTTCTGGCGTTAGGAGGGCGTTGCTACACGAGGCTTCGACAAAAACATGGCCTCTTCGTGGAGGACAAAAACAGGAGTGGGCGTGAGTGGGTGTAGATAGGAGCTCTTGTTTCGTGAGTGGGTGTAGATAGGAGGTCTGTTTCGTGAGTGGGTGTAGATAGGAGGTCTGTTTCGTGAGTGGGTGTAGACAGGAGCTCTGTTTCGTGAGTGGGTATAGACAGGAGCTCTGCCTCGTGAGTGGGTATAGACAGGAGCTCTGCCTCGTGAGTGGGTATAGACAGGAGCTCTGCCTCGTGAGTGGGTATAGACAGGAGCTCTGCCTCGTGAGTGGGTATAGACAGGAGCTCTGCCTCGTGAGTGGGTATAGACAGGAGCTCTGCCTCGTGAGTGGGTATGGCTGGGTAGTAATAGGAACCAGCTCGCGTGGCTGAGTATAAACAGGAGGGCGTTAAGGCTTGATGGTCAGCCTAGCAGGGATCCCTACAACAGTGAACTGCTCTACACATTCCCACTTTTCCAGTGGATTTCAGATGATGGAATGAACACACTAAACACTCTTGTGTGTGTGTGTGTGTGTGTGTGTGTGTGTGTGTGTGTGTGTGTGTGTGTGTGTGTGTGTGTGTGTGTGTGTGTGTGTGTGTGTGTGTGTGTACCTAGTTGTGGTTGCGGGGGTTGAGCTCTGGCTCTTTGGTCCCGCCTCTCAATCGTCAATCAACTGGTGTATAGATTCCTGAGCCTACTGGGCTCTATCATATCTACAATTGAAACTGTGTATGGAGTCAGCCTCCACCACATCACTTCCTAGTGCATTCCACTAACTACTGTGTATGTGTGTGTGTGTGTGTGTGTGTGTGTGTGTGTGTGTGTGTGTGTGTGTGTGAGAGAGAGAGAGAGAGAGAGAGAGAGAGAGAGAGAGAGAGAGAGAGAGAGAGAGAGAGAGAGAGAGAGAGAGAGAGAGAGAGAGAGAGAGAACGCTCCCATCCTCCTGAACGTTAGTTGTGCCTCAAGTAATTTGGAATTTGACCATAACAAAGTCATGTAACATAGCCCAGAGTGAGTGCGGCGGCGACCTTGGGCGCGGGGGACTACATAAGCAATGTGCTGGTGTGGCCGCCCAGTCCATATCCAGGCGCCCTCTGGTGCTGCTGCTGCTGCTGCAACAGTCCAAGTACTACCCTCCGTGTCCAAGTCCTGGTTCGAAGCCCATCCCATTCTCTCCATACCCCGGTCACCACCCCCCAACTGGCGCCAACTCCAAGCGCTACGCCAAGCGCCTGCACTCCAGAGCACTGCAGCACGTCCTTCAAGGGCGGGTAACCGGTGGGAGACATTCTGGGTGATTTAGTATCGCCTCAACCTGGCGGTGGTGGACAGGGGCCGCGTCCTCTCCTCCTACAGCAGGATTTAACAGCTGCATCTTCACACAGGAAAAGTGGACGCCCGGCCACAGCCTTCCAGTCAGCTGCCTTGAAACAATCACTCCGACTATGGTGGCTGGCAGCGTCTTCAGAGGCCAGGTACTCCTTAGTGTAGTGTTGTAGTGGTGTGTAGTGTTGTAGTGTGTCGTAGAGGTGTGTAGTGTGTCGTAGAGGTGTGTAGTGTGTCGTAGTGGTGTGTAGTGTGTCGTAGTGGTGTGTAGTGTGACGTAGTGGTGTGTAGTGTGACGTAGTGGTGTGTAGTGTGACGTAGTGGTGTGTAGTGATGTGTAGTGTGGTGTAGTGTGTTGTAGTGGTGTGTAGTGTGTAGTAGAGATCTGTGCGGGGATCTGGGTGTGGGTTCAAGAGGTCAATAACATGTCTTCCTGCACAGGAACATTATAAGAGTCACAGAAGTCCCCTGGCTAGTGGTGTCTGTGTGTCCCTGGCCAGTAGTGTCTGTATGCCCCTGGCTAGTGGTGTCTGTGTGTCCCTGGCTAGTGGTGTCTGTGTGTCCCTGGCTAGTAGTGTCTGTGTGTCCCTGGCTAGTAGTGTCTGTGTGTCCCTGGCTAGTAGTGTCTGTGTGTCCCTGGCTAGTGGTGTCTATGTGTCCCTGGCTAGTGGTGTCTGTGTGTCCCTGGCTAGTGGTGTCTGTGTGTCCCTGGCTAGTAGTGTCTGTGTGTCCCTGGCTAGTAGTGTCTGTGTGTCCCTGGCTAGTGGTGTCTGTGTGTCCCTGGCTAGTAGTGTCTGTGTGTCCCTGGCTAGTGGTGTCTGTGTGTCCCTGGCTAGTGGTGTCTGTGTGTCCCTGGCTAGTAGTGTCTGTGTGCCCCTGGCTAGTGGTGTCTATGTGTCCCTGGCTACTTGTGTCTGTGTGTCCCTGGCTAGTGGTGTCTGTGTACCCTGGCTAGTAGTGTCTGTGTGTCCCTGGCTAGTAGTGTATATGTGTCCCTGGCTAGTGGTGTCTGTGTACCCTGGCTAGTGGTGTCTGTGTGTCCCTGGCTAGTAGTGTCTGTGTGTCCCTGGCTAGTGGTGTCTGTGTGTCCCTGGCTAGTAGTGTCTGTGTGTCCCTGGCTAGTAGTGTCTGTGTGTCCCTGGCTAGTAGTGTCTGTGTGCCCCTGGCTAGTGGTGTCTATGTGTCCCTGGCTACTTGTGTCTGTGTGTCCCTGGCTAGTGGTGTCTGTGTACCCTGGCTAGTAGTGTCTGTGTGTCCCTGGCTAGTAGTGTATATGTGTCCCTGGCTAGTGGTGTCTGTGTACCCTGGCTAGTGGTGTCTGTGTGTCCCTGGCTAGTAGTGTCTGTGTGCCCCTGGCTAGTGGTGTCTGTGTGTCCCTGGCTACTTGTGTCTGTGTGTCCCTGGCTAGTAGTGTCTGTGTGTCCCTGGCTAGTGGTGTCTGTGTGTCCCTGGCTAGTGGTGTCTGTGTACCCTGGCTAGTAGTGTCTGTGTGCCCCTGGCTAGTGGTGTCTGTGTGTCCCTGGCTAGTAGTGTCTGTGTGTCCCTGGCTAGTGGTGTCTGTGTACCCTGGCTAGTAGTGTCTGTGTACCCTGGCTAGTGGTGTCTGTGTGTCCCTGGCTAGTGGTGTCTGTGTGTCCCTGGCTAGTGGTGTCTGTGTACCCTGGCTAGTAGTGTCTGTGTGCCCCTGGCTAGTGGTGTCTGTGTGTCCCTGGCTAGTAGTGTCTGTGTACCCTGGCTAGTAGTGTCTGTGTGTCCCTGGCTAGTGGTGTCTGTGTGTCCCTGGCTAGTGGTGTCTGTGTACCCTGGCTAGTAGTGTCTGTGTGCCCCTGGCTAGTGGTGTCTGTGTGTCCCTGGCTAGTAGTGTCTGTGTGTCCCTGGCTAGTAGTGTCTGTGTACCCTGGCTAGTAGTGT